>NC_081568.1:3944345-3983146 GCF_022355385.1 Mustela nigripes
CTCCCTGCTGAGCAGAGAGCCCGATGCGGGGCTCGATCCCAGGACCCCGGGATCATGACCTGAGCCGAAGGCAGAGGCTTTAACCCACTGAGCCACCCAGGCGCCCCAATACATAAAATCTTTTAAAAAATAAAAAAAAAGATCACACAGTCTAGCCCAGAATAATTATGCTGCTGATTATAAGACACAAGAGCAGAAGGAGAGAAGAAAGAAAGGCCAGGTGACTCATGCTGCCACACTGGGCGGAACGGTGACGCCACATCAGGGCCCCCTGGAAAACAGGGGTGGGTACCGTGGTCTCCTGTATTGAGGTGGAAAGTCACACTTACCTGCAGAGATAAACACATCCTTAACTCCTTCCTTGACAGACACATAGAAGTTTGATTGCCAAATAAATATTGTATGAATGCTGTTTGCCTAACTGTGGCCCTCTGTCCATATCTCCCTGTAAATGCTAACTGACTTCTGTTTTCCAGTGAATTCCGTGTCACGGTCTGACATTGAGTTGTAGAACATCCTGCTCTCAGAAACTGCTGGTCATGAACGAGACATTTGAGGTCTCTTCAGTATTTTCCTTTAGAGATCTTGCTGATGTACTCTGACCTAAGATTTTGAAGGTTATTATTGTTTTTTTATTTCTGAGAAGCTGTTTTGATACAAGCCTTATGTGCAATCCACGGAGATTACATCCTTTTCTTTTATGTGTGAATTTATTTTCTATTGAATAAAAGTCTGTTTGGCAGTTCTGATCGCCTAGATGGGTAATGTGAGTCTGTCCAGTCTTGCACCTGGTTGTTTTGTTACTTAGTATCACATGGCATGGATCCTACACTGCTTCTCGGGGTGTCAGTGTGTCCCATTTCATGGAAGCTCTGGGAGAAGGAAGGAGGAGAACACAGGAGGAGGCATCACAGGTGAGAGAAGAGAATCCATGACCTCATAGAAAGTGAACCATGCTGGGCTTTCAGGGACCAGGATCTGGAATGGTTATGCTAAGCAGCAGGAGGTCCCTGGGAGTCTGAGTCTGGACCCTGCATCCTTCCCTGTGCTGATGGAGGCAACATATTTAAAAATACATCAAAGATAAAGCAGTTTGATGGATGAAGGGGAGGGATGGATTGACAGCTCTCTACATGAAAAAGTAGGTGTAGTAAAATAGTAGTGGTAGAACGTAGGTGGAACATGGGTGTTCATGATAAATTCCAACCAGACTCGCTGTTTGAAGATTTTTGTCATAAAGCATTGAAAAAACATGAAATTCCATAGCTATCCTCTTTCACGGTTTGGAGGATTTTTGATATCTCTCTTTAATGTTCTTCAATTCCCCATGCACAGTGCCCAAAATAAGGCAACCACCAATAAATGAACAGGTCTCCAAGTGTGGCCTGCACGTCCACCCTGAGAACTTTTCAGGGAGATACAAGGTCAAACCACTTCCATAAAAACACTGAGACATGAGACATCATTTGCTTTTTCAAACCTCATTCTTTCATAAGTATGTGGGAGAAATGTGTAGAGGTTACAAGATTTGTGGCATTGCAATAGATTAAGTGCAGAACACCTTGAGAATTCAGCTGTCTTCCATGACCCTGGGCAGTAAAGACATTTGCAAAAAATGTAAGCTGATTCCATTTTCTGACTAATGTTTGAAAAATATAGCCATTTTTCCACAGAAATATGTTGCCTATATTAACACATAATGGTTTTACTTTGCAATTTCCAAATGCATAAATGCATATTTTTAAAAAGTCACAGTTTTAATAACTACTCTTATAAGTAGCAATTCATAGCAGTGGTAGCTAAAATCTAGATTGATTTTAATCATGTACATTTTCTTGGCAAAATTTTTATTAGTTTTATTTGTATAGCTGACATCAGGGGGTCCTCAGTTCATGTTAACAGAGCAAAGAGGTCCTGAGAGCCCAAAGTCTGAACAAGTCTGCAATGGCCATTTGCTGCATGAAAACAGGCAACCTCATTTGAAGACTCAGGGCACCTCATTTGGAATCTGCTCCCTGCCAGCACTCACATTTCTTAAATTCTCTGGCCTCACATAGCTTATGTTGGAAATGAAGATTCTAGCATTCCCCAGCTCACTTGCATTAGGCAAAGATCTGAAGAGTTGAGAGGTAGGTAGTCCTCAGAGACAGTGAGTATTAAAGAAGTGTTTGCAAAAATAAATATTCTAGTTACTTGTGCATGTGGATTTTGCTTTCCTTATAAGTTATGGCTGCCTTAAAGACAGTATATAGAGTCTCATACTTGTATCTTTGCATCGCCATGTTCGCTCTGCATTACCAGAAGTCAAACAAAGGTAAAGGCAATAAATATTTCCCTTACCATGTGCCCCGGTGCCTGGCACAGTCCTGTGTACAGAGCCGGTCCTCAACACATGTTTACAGAATGATTTAATGCATATTTGCTAAATGACCCTGGTTTTATCTAGCTGCAAGTGGAATTGGGCAAAATTCTCAAGGAAACTTATTTTCTTGCTTTTACATGTGCAGGTATTAAGCTGAGCCATCCTTGAAACAACTTATCTCAAAGGAGCTCATAAGGAAACTTCTTAATAAAGAAACAAGAGTGACTTCTAATTAGTATCCAAGTGTTTACAAGTAAATAGATGCTTCTAGACACTTGGCGGTGTTCAAAACAGTGTTCATCTAAGCACTTTGAGTATTTGCTTGAAATATTATTTCCACTACAAGTTGGTTTAATAGATGCTCTTCAAATGAAGTATAAAATTAAACTAAAATCTAGTTCTGTGTCAATCATTAAGTTCAGAAATACATCCAAGATCCCCACAGGGGAAAAGAAACATGGATCTTACACAAAGTCCCTGAGTATGCACCACGCATGGAATATTTTGTTCGCATGACCATGAGCGTGTTTGAGGAGGCATCACTTGTCAATAAACATTGCGTATTGAAAAGAAGCAGCTCTGGTCCTTGGGGATGTCTCATCCAGAATCAGATCGGCTTGCCCCAGCGCCTTTCCCAGAAAAGCGAGAATGGACAGGGGAGAAGACCAGGCGTCTGGCTCATGTCCCCCATTTCAGCTATGCAAATAACATGAAGCTACACTTTGTAGCAAAAGTTGACTGTGGAATAGCATCTGGTTTCCAATTGCTACAGTTTTGTCTTGCCTATTACAATGCTCATGCCATGATGGCAAATTTGCTAAGAACATTTAATTCTAGAAAGAGCCGACAAAAATGAATTGTGGATGGGAGATGCATTAATACAAATTGCTTTCATTTACTACACATTAATTTCAGAATGAATAGACATCTAAGAAAGCAAAATATTTTCAGGTCTATCTCCCAGTGCAATTATTTGGGGCTGCTTTGATGGAACTTTAGTAATGAATGCTAAGCCAGAGCCGAAATGGTCCTATTAAAAAGCTCGTAAGCACCAACCCGTAAATATTGCTGACCCTGATTTCTACTTCAGAGACTTTATGCTTATTTTATTCAGAGATATTTTTAGGTACCTGAGATCTGTTGTATTTTACCTTAGTCTTTTAGTTCTTTTTGTTAAATTAGTTGAAACTTAATGTCCAAATGTTTAATGGAAAAAAGATATTTTATAGTATTCATTTTATTTTAAGTCTGCCTTAAGAATTTTGTTGTTTGCTTCTTGCTTTCTGTCTTAATGAAATTACTTTGTTGCATACATTCAAATACATTTTAGTTTCTTTCTGCTTATGTTGGACTTGTGTGTGTGTGTGTGTGTGTGTGTGTGTGTGTGTGTGTGGTGATCTTTATTGTCCTAAAAAGCGTCGACATGGGGTGGTTCAGACTCTTCCACTGAAGGCTGCGTCCTCTGCTCAGCCACCCCAGTGCCCCCCACTCCCATGCCCGCCCTGGCCCTGGCCCCTGTCACCTGATCTTCCCCAGATGCAGTCCCTTTCCCAAACGTGTCACTTTTCCAGGTATTCCCAGGTACCTGCTCACTCCCCGTTATCAAGGGCAAGGTTCATCTTGCAAAAATTAATCTCTCCTCCCAGGAGACGGGGCCAGCCTGCTGTGTGCGGTGGGAAGGCATTTCCCCCTGTGCCCGTCCTGCTCCCTGGCTCGCCTGCCTTCCTCATTCCCATGCAGTTCCCCAGCATCCCCTGACAGTCCAGGCCCGGAGACTTCCTGCACGTTTCCCAGACCTTGCTTTCTACCCACTTTCTGGCTAACTCATGTTCTGACTCCACTCAGCCCTGCATGTTTTTTCACCTAACCTCTTACTTTTTGCCAGTTTTCCCTAACTACCCCCTGAACCCCACTCCTCCTCGAACACTTTGCCTTACTGTACTAATGCCACCCCCTCCTGCTGCACTTAATTCCCAGAAAACTCCGTCTCTGAGTTTTCTCCTTCTCCTCCTCATTTGCTCTGAAATCACAGTAGGAAATAGGTTCCTAGAACACATTTATCAAGTATGTGCATATGGAGATTGTGTGAATTTCTTCTGCCACGTTTTCGTGGCAGAATGTCGGCATTTCTGAGTTACGGTCCAGCCCATGCAGGAGAGAAGAGTGGGGAAACAGGGCTGGTCACTGATGTTCGAGGAGGCCCATGGCAAGTGACATGGGATTTGCAGAGCATTTTGTAAAACAATTTAAAAAAAATAACAAATATACCTCGTGAGTATTGACTCTTTAAGAGTGGACTACACCCGATAGTGCTTTCATGTAGTTTCTGTCTTTGCAATTTATCGCAGCGAGTACAAAACATCATTAAGTTTCCCTACCCATTTTCCCTGTGAGCTGTTCGATTCCTGAATTCCTTCCATTTCTCTTAATTAAATTCACTGCTGTCAATACTGATTAAGTATCTGTTCTGTTGTTCTTACCATAGTCGGAATACAGCAATGGATAAGACACAGTGCCTGCCCTTTGGAAATGTAAGACCCAGAGGGGATTTGGAAGCTTGGACACTTGGCGTTTGCTGTAAAGACACAAGGCTTTGGGGGCTAGGGGAGCCACCACCAGAAGGTGTGCGAGGGTGAGCCAGAGGCGGCAATGTCTGAACCAGGAGAACACGCCTTCCCTACTCCCTACCCTGCCCTCCATCCAGCGGACTTAGAGGGGGGCCCCTCTGTCATGATACCACTGTGGAACCTTAGGGAAAGCTGTATCTCTTTGTTGATTCCCTCATGTGTATGGCTGCATACAGATGCCACTAATTTCACCGGACCAGCCATGGATGCCCAGCGTGTACTTTGCAGGGTCATATAGAGCTAGAGCACAGTTTTCGGAGAGAAATTTGAACAGCCGCACTTAATAGTTCACTATGGGCCCATGTACATTAATTTCCTATTGCTGCTGTAACACGTACCACAAAATCATGGTTGAGAACAACAGTTATGTATTATCTAACAGTTCCGGAGGTCAGAAATTGCATGAGGCTAAAACCAAGATCCTATCAAGACAGTATTCATTCTGGAGACCAGGGGGAGAACTTACCCTTTTACTTCTTCTGGCTTCTAGAAGCCACCTGCTTCCCTAGGCCCATGACCCTCTTTCCCCATCTCTCAAGCCAGCCTTAGCATCTTCGGTGTCTCTATCACTGGACTTCTCTATCTCCTTCTCCTACTTAGGCAGGACCTGCTGATTATATCGGATCCACTGGATAATCCAGGTTAACTCTCCTGTCCTCAGGTCAACTCATTGTCAACTTTAATTCCATCCTTTACCTTAATTCCTATTTACCATTAATTTAACAGGTTCTTGGGATGAAGATGTGGACATCTTTGGGGACAGCATTATTCTGTCTACTATGACATTTTTTGATTCTTCCTTTCTTTGAAATATCTAGCATCCCAAATATATGTCTGGTTTAAAAACATGTATAGGTTCTGCTTCTGAGGATGGTATAATAAACTCTTTTAGATCAACCTGCTACTAAAAACAACTGAAAATCCTGAGGAAAAAACCTCAGATTTGCTTAAATGAATCAGAGAACTACTTAGGCAGCCAGAAATTATAATAGGGTGTCCCAGAGGAAATCCCAGAGATAAGCCTAATATTATGTGATACTTGACTCTTTAAGATGTTTGTTAATTCATAAGCATTGAAGGACCCAGAGATAAATATCTGAGCAGAAAACAACAAATGAGAGTTTGAGAACCTGAGTCAAGGTTGGCTGCTGATCCGAAACATGGCCTTTAGAGTTACTGAGACATCATAGACTTGAGACACCAAATCACGGAGAAGAGGGGAATGCATTCAGGTGAGTATGACCATCTGTTTTTTTAATGCATTTGCTGATCTTTAGGCAGGTCCAGGCAGAGAGACATAGGGAGGGGCAGAACATGGTGTTCAAGGCTTTCAAAAAGGAGGTACCCTTGTGAACTTGCCAGATTCTCAGAAAGGATCCCAGAACCAAACAACAAGGACCCAGTGTCTTCTGGCTTAATCCAAGTGGGACTGAAATGACCTGCTTATCAGGCAAATACCTCCAAAGTAAGGAGAAGCACATCTTCATTAAAGACAATGACCAGGGCAAGAAACTCACATATTTCCATAGATTTTCATACTTAGTGTCTAGCATTCAGCAAGCGAGATCCAGGCCCACCAGGGGGCAGAGATAATTTATGAAGAACCAAGAGACACAAGAGTTTATAGAAACAGATCCAGGGAAATCCTGCTTTCTTGACTCACTCTCTCTGGTATAAAGCCAGTCACAGGGATGCTCAAGCAGCCATATGGAGAGACCCTCGCAGAAAGGAACCCATTTTCCCAGCAACAGGGACAGCCTGCTCACCAGCTGTAACAGTCGTGACCTCAGATGCCTGCAGTTCCTGCTGACATTTGACTCTAACCACAAGACAGGCCACAGGCAAAAATTGCCTTTCCAAAATGCCCAACCCATCAAAACCATGAGTGTTCAGCACACTCAGCTTTGGGGAGATTTGTCATATGGCATCAGACAAATTACACAATACCCAACAGTTCACCACATATGTACACCAAAGACCTGTTTATAAAGTTTACATCAACATTTTCTGGTAGCCCCAAACTGGAAAAACCAACAGTGGGATGAGTATAGAAACTGTTATGTTTATACCAAGGAAGGCTAGGAAGCAGTGGAAGCCGACGCAGTGCTGCAGGCAACAATGTGGGTGAACCTCACACATACCGCACTGAGCAAAGAAGCCACATTGCACAAAGACTCCATGCTAAATGGCTGCATTTATGAGAAGTTTAAGCACTGGCAAAGCTAATCTGATAGAAGTCAGAATAGTGGCAATCTTCCAGATGGACGGTAGATGGCCATCGAGAGGGGCACCTGGAATCCTTCCAGGATGCTTATGGATTCCATTTCTTTATCAGGTAGTAGCTGATTTTGTGACAATTTACGAAGCTCTATAGTATTATAGTATTCCCATATACATATAACAACGCTAATGGAAATACACATAAGCAAATACATCTCAATGGGGCACCTGGGTGGCTCAGCTGGTTAAGCATCTGCCTTTTGGTCAGGTCATGGTCCCTTTCTCAGTGGGGAGCCTGCTTCTCCCTCTCACTCTGTCTGTCTCTCCAGTCATGCTCTCTCTCTGCCTCTGCCTTTGTCTCAAATTAATAAATAAAACCTTTTTTAAAAAAGCAAATAAATCTCAGAATATTTTGTAGAAGCAATAACTCTTCTAGAAAGTTCTTCATTAAAAAATAGAGCGGCTTGCCCTGAAGATATAGAACTACCATTTGATCAGAAAGCCTGAATAACAAAAGAAATCCATTTTTCTATTATTTTCCAGGCTCATGTACTTTCAGCCGTTCCTGAGAAGGAACTAGAGAACCAGTGGGGTGGGGGGTTGTGACCACTTCTGTGTGCTGCTCGCAGAGCTTGATGACATCCCCAGCTACTGAAGTTTGCAAAGAGCACAGTGATGCCCTAAGTTGCAAATCTCTTCTGACCCCAGAATTGCTGGTAATTGCTCTGCTCTGATTCCTGTCACAGAGTGGCAGAGCCCCAGCAGCTGTGGGCAAGGGGAGCTGGGCTCACCAGCTGAGGAGCAGGACACCGAGACCATGCAGCCCTCCCTGTTATAGGCGTACTCCTCCAGTGAGGGCCTCACAGACACAAGGGTGTTTCTGAAGATTCATCTTTGAACAAAGGTTTGTCCTCTGGCAGCTGAGAGATCAGACAGCTCTCAGCAAATTTAGCTCTCCCCTGGATCAGAACCAAGTTTTTGCCTGGTTTCTGGGTTTCTGAAATGCATAATCAGATCACATGGGTCTCACATAGAAAATCATAAAACAACAGCTCCAACACTTGGCTGATTGTGAAAAACAAATCTTAAAATTACTTTATCTGCTTTAGGAATAAATTAAGTTGTTTGAGCCTCATTATGTTCTGTTTCCCCAAATTAAATTGCTCTTAGATTCTCTTCACTCTTAAAAGTTATGCAATAACAGTCTTTTGTTCTCCCTGAGGTTTATGTGATTTGCTAATCAAGAGGGAGCTGAGGAAGCCGTGGGGGCCAGCATGAACACTGCCATCCAAGAGCTAACGGCCATTTCTGCTGGCAAAAAAATTAAAATAAAAGGCTCGAGGGGAAATTGATTTTTATCAACTTGAACACAGTGTTTCTTTTCAGCACTGTATGAAAACATCAAGAAATAGCCATTGGAACTGGTTTTCTTTTGTGTGTCTGTGTCGCTGTTGCCAGCATCCATCACTTCTAGAGAAATGGGAAAGATCTCTGTTGCGATTTCTTATTTTTAGTCTTTTCTCTGAGAAAGTGCATTGGAAACATAATTTCTATCTGATGGATTTGTGTTTCACAAGTTAATGCAATAACTGCTCATTGGGGAAAGTTTTTATTCTTAAACCTTGAAATGCAGTGAACGTGGAAAACCCTTGACTAGTTATAGGACATAAAAGAAGAAGTATTTGAAACATTGAAAGGCTTTTCTTCCCTTTCTGCTTCTAATTCTAGTTCACAGAGGAAAAATCCTAAGAATAGCACTGAACAGAAATATAGAGACAATCTAAAGAAAGAAAGACTTCAAAGGTAACACGATGTCAATAAAAACGTATCTATCAATAATCACTCTCAATGTGAATGGCTTAAATGTGCCCATAAAATGGCACAGGATTGCAGATTGGATAAAACGACAGGACCCATCCATATGTTGTCTACAAGAGATCCATTTTGAACCTAAAGATACACCCAGACTGAAAGTGAAGGGATGGAGAAGCATCTTTCATGCCAGTGGGCCTCAAAAGAAGGCCAGGGTAGTGATTCTCATATCAGATAAATTAGATTTTAAACTAAAGACTGTAGTCAGAGATACAGAAGGACACTACATAATCCTTAAAGGGACTATCCACCAAGATGATCTAACAATTGTAAATATCTATGCCCCCAATATGGGAGCAACCAATTACATAAGAAAACTGTTAATCACGATAAAGAATCATATTGATATGAATACATTAATAGTAGGAGATCTTAACACCTCTCTCTCAGAAATAGACAAACCATCGAAGCAGAAAATCAATAAAGAAACAAGAGTATTGAATGACTCACTGGACCAGATGGATCTCATAGATATATACAGAACATTCCACCCTAAAACAACAGAATACTCATTCTTCTCAAGTGCACATGGAACCTTCTCAAGAATAGACCACATACTGGGTCACAAATCAGGACTCAACCAATACCAAAAGACTGAGGTTATTCCCTGCACATTCTCAGATCACAATGCTTTGAAACTGGAGCTCAATCACAAGGAAAAGTTCAGAAGGAACTCAAACACCTGGAAGCTAAAGACCACCTTGCTTAAGAATGCTTGGATTGACCAGGAGATCAAAGAAGAACTGAAACAATTCAGGGAAACCAATGAGAATGAAGACACTTCGGTCCAAAACCTATCGGATACAGCAAAGGCGGTTCTAAGGGGGAAATACATAGCCATCCAAACCTCCCTCAAAAAAATTGAAAAATCCAGAACACAGCAGCTATCTCTACACCTTAAAGAACTGGAGAATCAACAACAAATCAAACCAACTCCACACATAAGAAGGGAAATAACCAAGATTAGAGCTGAGATCAATGAGGTAGAAGCCAGAGATACAGTAGAACATATCAATGAAACTAGAAGCTGTTTTTTTTTTTTTGAAAGAATCAATAAGATTGATAAACCATTGGCCACACTTTTTCCAAAAGAAAAGAGAGAAAGCCCAAATTCATAAAATTATGAATGAAAAGGGAGAGATCACAACTAACACCAAGGAAGTAGAAACAATCATCAGAAGTTATTATCAACAGTTATATGCCAATAAGCTAAGCAACCTTGATGAAATGGATGCTTTCCTGGAAAACTATAAACTCCCGAACCAGGAAGAAAGTGACAACTTGAATAGACCAATATCTAGTAACGAGATTGAAGCAGTGATCAAAAACCTCCCAAAAAACAAGAGCCCAGAATTCCCTGGGGAATTCTACCAAACTTTCAAAGAAGAAATAACACCTATACTCCTGAAGCTGTTTCAAAAAATTGAAGCAAAAGGAAAACTTCCAGAATCTTTCTATGAAGCCAGAATTACCCTGATCCCCAAACCAGGCAAAGACCCTACGAAAAAGGAGAATTTCAGACAAATATCACTGATGAATATGGATGCTAAGATTTTCAACAAGATCCTAGCAAACAGGATCCAACAGCACATTAAAAAGATTATCCACCATGACCAGGTGGGATTCATTCCTGTGCTACAAGGATGGTTCAACATTCACAAATCAATCAATGTGATAGAACAAATTAATATGAGAAGAGAGAAGAACCACATGGTCCTCTCAATCGATGTAGAAAAAGCATTTGACAAAATCCAGCATCCGTTCCTGATTAAAACACTTCAAAGTATAGGGATAGAGGGAACATTCCTCAACCTCCTAAAATCTATCTATGAAAGACCCACAGCAAATATCATCCTCAATGGGAAAAAGCTTGCAGCCTTCCAGTTGAGATCAGGAACACGACAAGGATGCCCACTTTCACCACTCTTGTTCAACATAGTATTAGAAGTCCTAGCAACAGCAATCAGACAACAAAGAGAAATAAAAGGTATCCAAATTGGCAATGAAGAAGTCAAACTCTCTCTCTTCGCAGATGGCATGATTCTTTATATGGAAAACCCAAAAGACTCCACCCCCAAACTACTAGAACTCATACAGCAATTCAGCAACGTGGCAGGATACAAAGTCAATATGCAGAAATCAGTGGCTTTCTTATACACTAACAATGAAAATACAGAAAGGGAAATTAGAGAATCGATTCCATTTACTATAGCACCAAGAACCATAAGATACCTGGGAATAAACCTAACCAAAGAGGTAAAGGATCTGTACTTGAGGAACTACAGAACACTCATGGAAGAAATTGAAGAAGACACAAAAAGATGGAAGACCATTCCATGCTCTTGGATCGGAAGAATAAACATTGTTAAAATGTCTATACTGCCTAGAGCAATCTATACTTTTAATGCCACTGATCAAAATTCCACCGGTATTCTTCAAAGAGCTGGAGAAAATAATCCAAAAATTTGTATGGAATCAGAAGAGACCCCAAATAGCTGAGGAAATGTTGAAAAACAAAAATAAAACTGGGGGCATCATGTTACCTGATTTCAAGCTTTATTACAAAGCTATGATCACCAAGACAGCATGGTACTGGCATAAAAACAGACACATAGACCAGTGGAACACAGTAGAGAGCCCAGATATGGACTCTCAACTCTATGGGCAAATAATCTTTGACAAAGCAGGAAAAAATATACAGTGGAAAAAAGACAGTCTCTTCAATAAATGGTGCTGGGAAAACTGGGCAGCTATATGTAGAAGAATGAAACTCGACCATTCTCTTACACCGTACACAAAGACAAACTCAAAATGGATAAAAGACCTCAATGTGAGACAGGAATCCATCAGAATCCTAGAGGAGAACATAGGCAGTAATCTCTTCGATATCAGCCACAGCAACTTCTTTCAAGATATGTCTCCAAAGGCAAAGGAAACAAAAGCGAAAATAAACTTTTGGGACTTCATCAAAATCAAAAGCTTCTGCACAGCAAAGGAAACAGTCAAAAAAACAAAGAGGCAACCCACGGAATGGGAGAAGGTATTTGCAAATGACAGTACAGACAAATAAATTGATAGTGAAAATACAATTAGAATATTCTAGATTAAATGATAAGAAATACTTTTTTTTAAATGGAAGTAAAGACAAGGCTTAGAGGCAAAGTCTAAGTACGTGGCAGTATTACATAGGAGACAGGGACCTGCTACCCAATCCGTGGGGCCCCCAGCACACAGAGATGCAGGGCTCTTGTGCATAGTATTAGGAACCATGAAGACGGCCATGGCAGACCTAAACCCAGCACAGGACCCTTTCTACATGGTTGCGTGTGACCACACGGGTCCCATGTCATCACACTAGCTATATCCCCACGACCTGTAGATGTCCCAGGAGTTTCTAGACTCCCGCAGAGTCGATGGCTTGGTTTTCCTCCGAGCTGCTCTGAGGATGGAGCCACATGTCCTGCATCCTGCCCGGCAGGCCTCTCCTGGCTCTGAGTCGTCTCGTCCCCAGAGAGAGGGGCACAGGGGCCGTGCAGCCTGGGATCCAGCATCACCCCGCCGGCTGCCCCCCACACACACACCAGGTTGCTGTCTCCTGCCCACTCGAGGGCTGGCGCCGCCACTCACATGCCCATCTGCAAGGTCAGCTTGGGAATAAAATGCCTCTAGGGTGCTTTATTCCTTGAAGGAAAGAGAAAAACAAAACTTGTCCTGATTGCCTTTAAAAAATAGCTTCTTTGTACGTTGAGGTGAGATAATTTCCTACTGCTGTTTTGACATCTGAAAACCACTCTTGGTGTGAACAAGAAACTCAGAAAAGGGACCGGGCACCCCCTTAGAGCTGCCTTAAGGTAGGCACCTGCTACTAGGGGGCATCGTATTTTTATGTCTCTGTGTATTAAGCGCAACTGAAAGCACAAGGTTTATTCCTGCAAAGTGAACTTCACTCTTAGGTCTGGTTCTTTCATTTATGTTCCAGATTCTACTCAGTCTGAGAGCAGCTGTTCTTACCCCATCCCCTGGGGGTTCTGCGTCATACTGGGTGCCTACAGGAGGCAAACAAACAAATAAAATTAGTTTCCATAGTGTTTCAGGTTGTCTGGGCACCAGACTGAGCCAGGGCTCTAAGATTTTTGTCACAGGTAGCGAGAGTGAGGCCATTTGATGCAAACACACTTTCTCAGGAGCCTGCGGAGGTGGCCACGGAGAAGTCTTGGAGGCTCTGCCTGGGCCGGGAGAGGGGCTGGGGAGGGAAAGACAGGACAATCCCACCGACATCACGAGCAAAAAGATTCAATCTCAGTTGCATTATGTGTCTGGTTCCATATATATTTCATTTATATTGAAAGCCAAGAACACGATAGCTTGGATGATCATTTCTAGGTCAACATTCCCCCAGATAGTGCTCCTAATACCATTTCAGGCTTACTTATACCTGGAAGTCTTTCGAAAAGATTAACATACTAAGAACATTGTAGAGAAAGATAATAAACATATAAATACATTTCCAAGAAAAAAAAATGGAATAGAAGAAAAACCTTGCTAAGTCCTTTGTGCTGCTGAGCAAACAAGTTGAATTTATCACGTTTCCTTCCAAGACAGAAGTGGATTCTTGCCTGCACTTCTGCCTGTTGTGTTTTCACAGGAAGATCCCCATCCACCTGTTGTTTCCATCTGAATACACAATCGGGGACCCACTGAGGTGCCTACGGGAAGTGACAGCATTTCTTTTTGAAGCATGTGAGTCGAATAAATCCAGTGAATGCTCACCCCATGATCCCACGGTGTGTTGCATTGGACATTTCGCGAGTAACTTGTGTGCGGGGTTGGGTGTGGTCTGCGTGAGAAGAGGAATTGGGGGTGCGTTGTCCTGAGTGCAAATATAGACGCTGTATTTCAGAAAACTCTAGCTTGGTTCCAGAGACTGCAACAAATTTTCTGATTTTTTTGTGCTGTAAGTATAACTCTTTTCGTAACTGATTCTCTAATTATTGCCATGGCTTCCTTAAATGAAAAAACTCACCTTCTGATCAAAGCGTGTGAGCCACTGTCACAGACAACTGGGAGAGGGTGGGGAAGGGGTCAGGTATCAGCTGTCTGGTGGCCAAGGGCCTTCCAAGGTCCTCCTGCTTGTCCCTCGTGTGGAGGTGGTCTGTCCTGGAGTAGCCCCTGACCTGTCGTTCCCTTCAGTCCTCACTCTACCCAACTGGACCCCTCATGTGTTTGGTGGACGCCTGCCTTTTCTTATACCAAGAGCCTACTTAAAACACTGCCAGTTTGCTCCTGGCTTCTTATGGATAGTCTACCTCCGCAGGCTTGTCTGGAGGGCTCCGCAAGCTCTCTTCCACCCATGCCACCCTCACTGCTCGCGATTGGCTGGCTTCTCTGGATAGTTCAGAAACTTAATCATAGGGATCCTTGTAAAAGGGCGACCAGGAGGTCAGTGTGGAAGGGTTGGCGATGCACAATGAGAACTTGACTAGAGCGGAGCTCCCAGGGACCAAGAAGGTGGGGTTGGGGGGCCCTGGAGTGGCCCAGGCAATGCTCAGCCCCTCATTGGAGCCAGCCCTGCCCACACCTTGATCTCAGCATCTGAACACTCATTCTGGTTTCCACAACCATGAGACAACTGTGTAATGTGAGTAGCTGGAGGAAAGAGATACATGACTCAAAGGTAGGAATTCTTTTTTTTAAGTAAAGATTGTATTTATTTATTTGAAAGAGAGATGGTGAGAGCAAGAGCATGAGTGGGGGGAGAGGGAGAAGCAGGCTTCCTGCTGAGCAAGGAGCCCGGTGGGGGACTCCATCCCAGAACCCTGGGATCATGACCTGAGCCAAAGACAGACGCTTAACTGACTGAGTCCCTCAGGCGCCCAGAGGTAGGAATTCTTACCTCAACGCTTGCCGATGGCTCTGCTGCTCAGGGCCTGCTGCTGTCCTCTGGTGGCTTGCAGACAGCTCCCCTGCAGAGCTGGGCACTGGCCTCCACACCTCCAGACGGCCTGTGCCTCCTCTCAGAATACTTGTTCCTCGTGGAAGTCCAGACTATTCCTCTTCCTGGTCAAGCTCAAATGCCCTTCTCTCCTCCTTCAAGAAACCTTCTCAACATTCACCAACATCTCCCCATGCTTCTAATCTGCCAGGTTTATGTCACATCTGTTTCCTCTTCTTTGAGCAACGTCACCCTTGGATCTGCAACACGCGACGGGAATCCTGCATGTCACCTCCCCAACTGGCTCACGGGCCCCTGCAAGGCAAGAGCCTGGTGATGAAAACAACAATAGCAGCAGCTTGGGAGGCAAGATTTCTCGCCGTCCATGCACCCCGCCCTGTGGAGCATCCGTCCGCTGCTCTGCACTGAGTCCTTCGATAGCAGATCTTTGTAGTCCTGCTGGCCAGACACTTTAGAAGTTTCTGTGATTTGGGTTTGCCTGATGTTTTCTTGTGGTTAGACTAAGGCTCTGCATTTGTGGCAAGAATAACCCAGAAGTGACGTGTCCCTCATCCCTCTTCACCTTGGGAGACTCGGGTGTGCACTAGGTTGGGAAAGATGTTCTTCCCAAGACAGGAAGCTTGCGCCTATCCCATTCTGTGGGCATGTGGTGTAGGAGAGAGAAATGTGGTCTGGAATGGGGAGGTGGGCTGCAGCCCCAAAGACCTTGTCCAATCGCACAGTTGAGGGAACTGGTCACTGGCGGCAGGGATCTTGTATCTTTTCAAGAGCGTCATCTAAAGTACCCTCGTTTTATAGAAATGGCTGTGTTCTGATCTCTCCTGAGCTACCTGATCTTGTTTTTCTGGAGCCCCCCCTCATCGAAGCCTCCTGAATTTTTTCTATCGGGTCTCAAGCTTTTTCCAGCTTTACTTTCAACCCCTAATTCCCACCACCTTTCCCGGCGGTCAGGGAAACGGGAACATCAGCCCCTGTATTGGATTCGAAGATGCAGCCTTGACATGTTTTGGTCAGACAAGCACGCAGACTCGAAGCAGAGAGCAATCCGTGCTGTTGGCCTTGTCCTTACTCTCTCCATCTTACTGGATTTGAAGTTCATCTCAGAGAATGAGTAATTCATCTTTTCCTGGACCCTCTTGGGTTACCTGCATAGTCCCTAACCAGCAATAGTTGGGCATGAACAAAATTCATGGAGGACCTTCTGAACCAATGCGCCGAGCAAAAGTTTGCCTTCCGTGGGAATGGTCTTTACCATCAGGAAGCTCCTGATGAGGAACCCGTTGGGAAATGAGAGCCATGGCACAGAGGACAGAATGGGCAGCCTTACCTAGTCACCAAAAATCAAGCATTAGTGAAGGCCTTCCCTCCACGTTCAGGCAGCAGTTTTCTGCTCTGAACCAGGGAAGGAAAGGCTGGAGGTAGGAGAGCCCTGAGGATGGGCCCAGGGTAGTTTTTCTCAGCAAAGGATCTGAAGGAGGAGGGGGCTGTCGGGATGCTGTGAGGCTGTCACTAGGGACAGGTGCATCAGCAAGTTGGGTCACTTCATCTTCGCTGTGATCTGGGAAATAAATGCTTCTTATGGGCAGGAAGGGGAGACATGAAAGATGAGCGCGGGAAGACAGGTGTGTGAATTCAGACACACGAATGCTGCTTTCGTTGGGAAAGTGCTGCAAGACAAATAATGCCCCCACATGCCCACACCCGCATCCCGGAATCCACCATGATGCTAAGCCCAGAGGAAATTCGCAGGTAGAACTCAAGTTACAGATGAAAACTGGGAGATTATCCTGGCTCACCTGGGTGGACTGAATGCTATCATGGGGGCCTTGAAGAGCGGGTCTCGGTCCTTTCTCAAGGCCCTGAATTCTGCCCTCCACCCAGAGCAGCCCCGGGCAGATTCTTCCTTGGACCTGCAGGAAGGACCACTGCCTGCCGGCCGGCCGGTCAAGGATTTAGACTGCTGAGACCCACATCCCATTTCTGCCCCCCAGAACCACAGAAGAGTAAAACCATGTGGTCCTAAGTCACTAGGTTTGTGTCACTAATTTGTTAGACAGCACACACAGCTCAGGGGCCCACCGGAAAGCATCCTGGGTGTGATGAGTGTGAGGACCATACTCAGACAGTGAAGATAAACAAACGAAAAGATGTGTATTTCCTGTGCAATTTTCCCACATGAGGTGGCTCTAATTATTTTCCAATAATGGTCAGTGCATGGGCATTCTCCTAGCTCTTTGCGAACACAAAACAGACATTGCTGAAAACCAAGACTTTGGGTAAACGGTGTTGCTATGGCTAAGTGACCATCCAATAAGAAACAGCTTCCATTCGGGCCCGGAATTAATAGCTTGTCTGCTTCCTTGTGTTCTTCTATTATTTCCTTATTTAACAGTTACCTTTTCTTCAATAAACATGCTGTCTTAGAATCACAACATAACAATTGTTGGAGCCCTGTCTTGTATTTTGCAGCCATAACTGGAAATCTGAAGAACATTTTTCTTTCTCTATTTCAGTGACAGGTTTCTAAATTGGTAAATTGCTGCAATTTTTCAGACCCAGCAGGACCCCAGGCCTTATTGAGTGTCTGCCACGAGCTTCTGATTTCCTGCGTAACCTTCCCATCAGCCCATATATTTCTATTCTCTTTGTCTGTTGTCTGGCATATAGCAAGGTGACTCATTCCCCAGAGATGTGTATTTTTCCGGCCACAGAAAGCAATTATTCTCAGAGATAACCCAGGGAAGCTCAGAAAGTCCCATGAGGAGGGCCATCAGGAGAGACTTTGATCCTGTGGGTTGGGACTTGATGGAATGTTGCTCATTCCCTGACTGCACTCTTGGGATCTGTCCTTGTTTGGAACCTGAACCCCAACCACACAATCACTATAGATATACACAAAAGGCATTTGAAAACAGGTGGCTTTCTAGCCCAATACATCCCCTCTGTGTGTATTTGGGTGACCAGCATCCCCAAGACCACAACAGCCTTGGGAGACCTATGGCATTGCCATGATGACATTAACCTGGATTTCGCTGGCTTCTCCATAACTTGGTGATGAAGTCTTGGTTTTGCACAGTGTCCTCCCCAACCATCTTGGGGCAACCCCTTGGTGCACCTTGTGCTTCATGATTGTCTTTGCTGTTCCACACACTCGTTTCTACCAGGTGCTGGCCACGGTCAATTCCCACTGAAACACTCCACTTCCTGAACTAGTACAGGAGTCCGAGATCACTCGTGTTCCCTATGGGGGATCTTCCATGCTGGGGCTACTTCAGCAGAAACCAGGGTTATCAGCAAATGAGCCACATTTTATACAAAACAACTCTCAGCAACATGCAATTATTCTCAAAGGAGACGAGGAAGTGAATTTGTCTTAATCTGAGGAGCACTGGAAGGAAGAAACAAGCAAGATTAGAGGTTGTTTTTTTCTTCTAGAATTTTTAGCTTAAAGAGGTGAAGAGTGTCTCTGAGCTAATTGCAAAATGGGCAAAAATATATCTTATATTTTATTTTGTGAGTACCAGAAAACAATCTTTTATTATATGTTCTGTTGAGTTGAATCAGTGGCCATGAATTCATTGTTGAACTTTTTTTTTTAAAGATTTTATTTATTTATTTATTTGACAGACAGAGACCACAAGTAGGCAGAGAGGCAGGCAGAGTGAGAGAGGGGGAAGCAGGCTCCCCACCAAGCAGGGAGCCCAACGTGGGGCTCGATCCCAGGACGCTGGGATCATGACCGGAGCCGAAGGCAGAGGCTTTCACCCACTGAGCCACCCAGTCGCCCCCATTGTAGAGCTCTTGGGGCTTGGTGACAGGCCACTGCTTTCCTGTTGAGCCATTAGGGGTGTTGGGAGGGCACCTGTCAGCAGTCTGAGCCCTCCCTCAGTGCATCACATACTCATCATGCTTGGGTTCTGGACTTTGGAAAATGAGTATTCTAAAGAAACAACAACAAAAAACTTGTTTGGGAGACTAGATGACTGGGAGGAAAGAATGGAGTGACCCAATGAGAAAAATGAATGTACTTCATATAATTATAAAATTATGAATTTCACAAAGTGAAGTCTGATGCTCTATGGCTTAAAATTTTTTAATCTTTAAATATCAGGGGTCAAGGGAGTTTTTTTTTTTTTTAACTTGGCAAACATGTGTGAATGTGTAAATTCAGGTCTTAAGTTTACTTTTAAAAAATTGAATTGATAGAATCCTAATAAATCAGGAGGCAAGGAGTCACCCATTGTCATGGTCTTCACAGAACCCATCACCATTGTGACTAATGGAGTAATGGATCGAGAACTCTGAAAGTTCTGAAGTGTCACTTTGAGGATTCTATCAGATATGGGGGAGAAAATGAACATGATTTCAACATAATCACATAAGCAGAAAATAGAGATGACCCTGAACCACCAAGATGACGTCCGAGCAGCTCACCATGCCCTTGAATTATGGGTACATCCGCAGCGCACCAGATGGCACCCACCACTATGTACCCATCCACCTAATTTCTTTCAGAGCGTGAACCACATAAAGAGAAAGAATTCACGTGTCATGAGAGCCACCTCTGGTTGCCAGGACTCCCACATCATGACTTGCAAAAGCACAGGATGGTCAGAAGTGATGGACCAGACTGGCCCAACAGCCTACTTGTGGCGTTGACTCGGTTATCTTGTCTGAGCTGCCTTGTGTCATTCATGTAATTCTCGTGGCTCCTCAGCTGAGAGAGATCAGGCACCAAGAAAGCCATACCCACAACTCCCAATGTTCCATTTCTAAGACCTCAAGGATTCCTGGTATCAATTACTGTCCAACGAGAATCGTATTTTTCTGAGATGGAAGCAGTGTCTGGTTTTGCTGACAGAGCCACCCATCATTCGCAAGACAGACACTGGAACTGCACTTGACACCTGGAAGTTGACGGCTGCAATTTACCCGCACGATTGTGTCATCGCCCATAACTTTATTTCCTGTCCCTTCCTTGGGAGTGTAGGTGAGCCGCATGTTATTCCATCTTTGGGAAAGAGGCCCCCAATGAAAGGAGAGAGGGACTCTCTATATTTAGATGAACTTACTTAGAAAATAAAAAAGGAAGCTGTTCTTGTTTCAGAACAGACTTGGAAGATGGCTGTTCAGACCAGCATCTCCTCAGATGGAGTGTCACTTGGTGGTGGGCTTTCAGCTCGCAAAGTCCTAGCAAGCTCGTTATTAGACCTTACTATGATAGGGTGCAATGCAGTCTGGGTTCTGGATCCCTGACTCCAGCATCCAGTTCTGGGGTTCCTGTTTGTTCTCATTTGGGTTCCTGAAATCCTGAAGACATTTAACTATAATGGGGCTCCTTTTTCTCCAGAAAGAGTTTTATTTTCTATAGAGCGTCCGGGTCCAGTGTGGCAGCTAATAGTCACCTTTGGTGCCACCCCTTTCTAGGTGATTCTCTGGAAGTCAAGGTGATTAGTCTATGCTGTAAAGTCGAACCCTGACTTTTTTCTTCTGCAGACCATCCCTTCACTGCTGAGGTGCCTTCGGTGGTTTTCTGTCAGACTTGGGCTCATCACGGTCCTGTGCTTCCATTTTATTATTTCTTTCCTCCTCAGATGGAGCCATAGACTTGCAGAGGCCATGCTCGTTTTTCTGCATTTGTTTGGTGGGTCACGGTCCTCCTCAGAATGAACTGGCTTCAGTCCTAGGATTCGCAAATTGTGCTGGAAGGATATTCCCCACATGGGAGAGTGGATTTCCCTGAGGAACCAAATCCATGAAGGGCTAATTGAGAAAGCAGAAACTGTGGGAACTGTTTCAAACAGAAGGGATGCTAGTAACTTTACACAGGTGCTAAACATCTGGAAAGGTGAAGAGGGGTAACCCGGGTGTTGGTAAATCTCAGAATCATTTAACACCTCCAGGGCTTGGGTGACCCGTTTACTAGTAAAAGGAGGAAGCTGCTAACACTTCCACAGTTTGGGAAAACACAAGGAAGAAGTAAGAGAGATGATCAACTTTCAAGGTCAAAGGGGGACCCCCCACAAGGACGGTGTTCTGACCTCAGGACTAAGGGACAGTTTTGTTTACTTCTGAGAGTGAGTCATCATAGAGTAAACCTGGAAAACACCAAGAGTGTGGTGTGCAGCTGGTCCTGGGAGTTAGTACCCAAGGAAGTGAGCCATAGCTTCAGCCGTAGCTGCCCTGGGCTGGGAGTGGGTGGGGAGATGCTTAGGGGAGCTTGAACCCGGAGGGACATGTCTTTCCCTCCTCTTGCAGGGTCGTGGCTCCATCCATTTAACTTGACCTGAGACATGGGTCTTTTTCCAGCCTTCTGACTCAGACTGAAACATGAGTTCTTTTGGGGTCTCCCACTCACCAGCATTCAGACTACAATCACACAAACCAGCTCCTCTGGGTCTCCACCTTGTCAATCGCAGGTCTTGGGACTTCTGAGCCTCCATGATTGTGTGACCCAAATCCGTACAATTAATTAATTAATTAATTAATTAATGATATTGATCTGTTTGTTTGAAGAATCCCAATATGGGAAATAAGACTTGGGACTGGAATTAGTGGAGGCAAGTGAAGCATTTGTCTCAGACACAAAATTTAAAGGGCACCAAAACACTATAAACAGTATTTTAATGCAATATTTTAAATATCAAAATCAGTGCAAAAAAGCCAGGATGAACAACATTACCAAAATTTAAATAAAGACAGGATCTGACATTAGCCAAGGCATATTGGAGCCTTAAGCAAAAGGAAAAGTGTGGGCCCTTACCTCCATGATTTTATGTATTTTTTTTTGATGGTTAGTTCTTACTATATTAAAATATTTTAAAAATTACTGAAAAATTGCAAACAGGTATGTTGAAATTTTTAGCACAAATTTTAAATGTTTTACTTATATCAAAAGCAGAATTTATTATAACATTACTTTCCTGGCTTTAATAGAAAAAAAATCATCAATAATATTTCCAATGTCATCTTTTTCAATTACCTCATTTCAACTGAGAGAATTGCCATGTTTAACACTTTCTCTTCACCAAGTGACAGTCTTAAACAAAGTTGGATGAACTTCATGTTACAAATATTCTCTTTAAATTTCTGATATTTTGTTCACCACAGATTTTTTGAATTATTTATTCTTTTAAAATATTACATTAAAACATAATTTATCTTGATGACCGAGTTTTTGGTGTCCTTTAAATTTTACACTTGAGACAACTGTCTTACTTGTCTTACTCTAAACTTGGTCCTGCCCTATTTCAGTAAGGCTTAAATAGGGGAGCCCAGGAGGAAAACATTTTGTAAGCATGTTGCTGTGTGTAATGGTGAGGTGGGATGATAAGTCAGCACCCCAGTTTCCAACCCTTGTATTTCCAGATCCATGAGAGAAATAGCACCATATGTTCACTGGATTACAAAATGTACATTGTTTCCTCTAAGACAGCTCCCCAGATTTTTAGGTTATTGTATCTTAACTGGAATCATAGCTAAAGATTTAGATCAGTTCACTATTTTATCTGACCATCTGCCTCTCAGTGATGGGTTATATGTTAAAACCAGAAAACTCCATGGACACAGGCCCATGACTATATGCTTTGCTGTGACATGTGTTGTTCTATTAGGAGCCATGATGGTGAGGTGCCACCACGGTGAGTGGGGCATTCCACACACCCACATACTGGTGCTGGCAGAAGCGTTCTAGGTTGGAAATCCACGTGCAAAGTCCAAGTCTATTCTGGAAGGACAAGTTATTGCCCTCCTGTGCTGGGAATCACGTCGTACAAGCTGCTTGGCACAAGGTACTTGGATGTTCTGCTCAAGGAATGATAGCTGTTGTGTCAGGACACAACACCGTTGGCAGAGTAGGAACTCAACAGAAACAGGAGCCAGGCGTGCACTGGTGAGAGGATTCCATGTTGTCAAGCCCATGCGTTGCTTCATAGCAAACGTCAGGACATTTTGCTTGGCACCAGTGTAGCTGAGGAGAAAAGGCAGCTGGCAGAACAAGTCATCCTGTCTACCTGGTTTTGCCAGCCTCCTCTGCAGAGATGCCCTCTGGTTGGCATTCACATTGTTTTCGAACAACCTCACACCTGTGCCCATTCTGCAAATCCTTCCATATACCTATTATTCTGCAGGCTTTCAACCCTGTGTATTCCAAGTTTCTGAATACAGTCGGCTCATTGGCCAAAGCTTGTGAACCATGGTGAGTGCATTCGTTACTGGGTTTCAATCTAGAAAAAGTGGGCCCTACTTATACTGTGTAAAGTTCTGGCCTTGAGGAGAATTTGCCTTCAACTCTGATCATGTATGGACATCCCTATGTGATGCCACAATGTTGTCACCATGGATTGATGCTACTATATCATAAAAACTGTTACAACAAAGAAGAAGAGTGATAAATACAATGATATTACCAGACTTGATTGTGATTTTTCTTCTGGAATCAACTGATGTTAAGGAACTCTGTGTGAAGTCTTAGGATAGCAGGTTCTGGGACTAAGTGCCACGAGACTCTGAGCAAGACAGTCATGCAGTTTACTTTTGGTTCCACTACTTGATCATGCCCTATTCTCTTATCTGCCATCCATGAGATGGGTTTTCTGCCACTCACTTTCAATCCTAAGGCTTGTTGACCATAAGGATTCAACAGCAAGTGGGGAAATATGTCTAAAAAGCAGAATGTTTTTGAGTTTTTTTTCAAGAAACCCAAGGTCTGCACTGTGGGTGACCCATTTTTGGGGATGGGAGGCATCAGAGTCTCCCTGCAGCATCTCTACCAGCCATGGATGTTTTAAGAGCCATTGCAGATGCTGGCTCATAAGACTCCTGCGGGAGAGAAGATTGGCCATGAGGGGACAAAAGTCATGCGTCACAGAGTACCTGAAGCTGTCCCCCTTCTAGCCAAACATGCATGACATATTTTTTTAACTGTACTACATTCATTTTTCCACAATATAAATAATTTAAAATACCAGCTACCTAGTTATTTAGCATTTACTGAGCTCATTAGATTGTGCATTTGTTTGTAGTGTGCAGTGACACTGTGCAGACTCAGATGCAAATTATATTTTCCTTCTATGCTGAAATGAACATGTCATGTAACATCAATAAATAATGAAATAATATGTTAAACATACATAATTAATGCACAGAAGTCTTGCAAAACAAAATTTATAAACAAAGCGAGGGTTTCTTAATGAATAACTAGTTTGCTTGAGTCAGGTTTGGGGTGAAAGGGGTAGGATGGTGTACTCAGTCGTATGTTGCTCGGGGGGAGGTGAAGTGAACAAAAGTACGCAGCCCGTGTCTGGGCTGGAGATGGGAGGCGGTGATGGCCCTTCTTCCTAGATGAGGTCTCAGAAGTAAACAGGTAGGAAGCAAGGGCAAGCAATGGGAAGAGCTTCAGAAAATGAATAGAAAGAAAAAAGTGTGTGCATGAGTGTGCTAGGGCAGCACTAAGAAAGTCCACAAACTTAGTGACTTAATCAACACAAGTTTACTCTCCCCCAGTTTTGGCGGGGGGCCAAAAGTCCAAAATCAAGGCAGAGCAGGTTCCTTCAGAGGCTGTGAGGGAGACCCTGAGACAGGTCAGATATTTTGGTGGCTTGGTGTCCCTTGGTTGGACAGCGTGACTCCAGTCTTCACGTGGTGTCTCCCTGTATGAAGTATGTGTGTCTTTTTCTAAATGTCCCCTTTTCACTTCAATCCTATTGGATGAGGGCCACGATAATGACCTCATCTCCACCCCTGCAAACACTCTTTCCAGGTCAGATTCCCAGGTACTGCGGATGAGAACGTCAGCATCTGTTGGGAAACACACTTCAACCCAACAGCGAATTGCGTGCTCTTAGCTGAGACCTCACAGCCCCCGAGAGCACGGCTGAGCTCGGAACGGGGCCTTTAATGTGATGCTTCTGCTCCAGGCACAGTCAGACTCCTCCATTTGTCTGCCTTTGACGTTCATTGTAGGCATCTGTCCTGAAGTATTCGGGACTCCCTGCCTCCCTTCCTTCCCTGGGCTGGAGAGATCGCCATCACATCGAATGAGTCTCCCCACGGTCAATTCCTTGCTTGGGATGTTAATGCAGCTTCTGCGCTTTCACTTCCTGTCCTGCCCAGCCTCCCCCGCAGAACCGAAAGCATTTGCCTCCCTTCTGTCAGTTTAACTTGCTAAGTGTCAACGAAATGGGACACTCCCCTCAGGATTGCTTCATTGCTGTTGGACACGCTTGCTAGTTTAGAAAAATTTCCAGAAAAACCTTGTGCACAGCACAGACCGTTCCCGCGGCCCCAAACCCGACTTCTGCTCTTACTCACACCATGCGTTAATTGTTCAAGACTTTTGCTACAGTCAATGAACTACTTTGGATACATGAATTTTAACCACAATCCGTACTTTATTCACGTGTCCTGATGCCCTTTGTCTCTCCAGGGTCTCCTCCAGGTTGTCATGTCACATCCAGTTGTCCTGTCTCTCGGGGTCTTCCTGGGGGTGACAGTTCGGCAGACGCTCCTTGGTTATGATGACCATGACAACTTTGAAGAGTACGGGTCAGGCTGTTTGTAGATCTGTGCACCTTCCCCCCAAAATGGGACTCCTCTGATGCATGATGGGCCTGGGGTCATGGCTTTCAGCAGGAGGACCACAGGGGTGAAGGGTGATTCTCATCACATCTTATCAAGGTCACATCCTACCCACACAGCTTATCAGTGGTGATGTTGCCCTTGACCAGTGGCTGAGGGGACGTCGGTCAGGTCTCCCCACCATACACATACTTCTTCCTGTCTATACTGCGCTCCGTGGAAGTAAGTCACTCTAGACAGCTTGCCTGTGAGGGTCCCACCTCTCTGAGGGCAGAATGTCTATATACACGAGTTACAATTATTTTGCTCAGCTTTATCTCTTTTCTTCCCCTTTTATATTTATTCAAGTCTTTATTTAGATTGGGCATGGACTCGGATTTTAATTACATAAACTGGAACTTACTTTGTACATTGCGAGTTCTTTCATCTGGTAGCCTGTATTTGACAACTCCCATGAAGGGGTGCATGTGCGTGTGTGTGTGCATGTGCATGTGTGTGTGCGCGTGTGTGTGCATGTGTGTGCATGTGCGTGTGTGGGTGCATGTGTGTGCATGTGCGTGTGTGCGTGTGTGCGCGCGCATGTGTGTGTTGAGGTGTCCTAACTCTAGGGCAATGTAAGACACTCTAGCTTCATCTTGCATATTTTCTGCTCAGTCTTAGAATCAGTCCTATCTCTTGGATCTCTGTTCCTTTTATTGGAGAGTAGTGTTGGAAACCAAGGTCTGGGTGCTTGATGTGCCCTTTGTTCCTGTGATTTTGTTTCTAGGCCCTTCCGCTGATAGATCAAGGACATATATGTGTGTGTGCATGGACACGGACGTGGGCATCTCTATAAATATTTCTACACGTAGCCATGTGTCCATGTCACGCTAGATTTGAGTGTGTGCTCCTTCCCCCAGCTGCACCCCTTTACCACGGGGATCCCTCCTCCCCTCGCTTATCACCAGACTCCTGCTTGAACAGTGAGGAAACAACCATATATCACGTGCTTTGAATGCTTCCATAATTCTTAACTCCCTAAGTGTCAAAGGAAAAGCAGAAGACCGCTTATATATTTACATAAAATACCAACCCTAGAAGGATGTCTGGGAGCGCTGCGAGGCTAGATCAAAGAGGAAGCTAAGGACCTAGGGTCAAAGAGCAGCTGGGCTGTCCAGCAGCCCTGTCATGGCCCCTTGGTTGGCACCTGGGTCGCACAATCAAGATAGATACAGCCCTCAGTAAGTTCCTACAAAACAGCCTTTGTTACCACTTCTTGGAGTCAGAAGTCCCAGAGTTTGGAGAGAGGAAAGTGACATTTCTCGAAATATGGAAAATGGGTATCTTGTAGACTGTCTACTCAGTATGTTGTGAATATATCCAGACCCTTGGAAGCTCTCTTGTCTACCTTGTAGCTCTGCTTCTATCTTAAGCTTCTTGGTGAGAAGAAGTGCCGAGCTTCACACACAACTGCAAACATGCACCAGCATAGACTTATTTTCCACATCTTCAAACTCCAAAGTTTATGGATTCAACCTATTCCCTCTAATTCTTTTTGAAACTAGATAGTTCTTTTCTGAGATGGAAACTTTCCTCTAAGACCTTATGATATAGAACAATAGCAATGAACTCACCCTAACAGGTTCACCTCAGCATGCCTGCCCAGGGCCACCGGTTCGCCTCAGCAGGTAATCAGCTGCCTGGGAGGTAACTATCAGAGGTGGTGCTCTGACGAGCGAGGATAACCATCTTCTAGCCTCTTACATTAGTTATCTTATTTCCTGCCCCACAGTGTAAAAGCCAACACCACGCCATTTCTCTGTTTATTGGAGACACAACCCAAGTCGTCCCCAACTTAGTGTTCCAGGATTTGGCTTCTTGAACCAGACAATGACAGACTCGAGGCTTGCCTCAAAAGTCGAGGCACAGGCTAGGCTGTACTGGGGCTACAGCTCGAGCCAAGAGGAGACACAGCACTGAGAAAGCAGTTGGGTTGGCCTCCCTGAGCAAAGGCCAGGCTCTGCTTATATAGAGAAAGCCCCCTCCCGCTCAGGGTCCAGGTTCTGGTCCAATATGCTGATGAGGGAAAGGGGGAAAAGTGCTTTGTCCTGATTGGTCGGAAAGACCTCGGACTGACCCCTGGATAACTGAGAGCCTGCAACTCAGGCTGCTCACTGGTGCCTCTCGGAGCCCGGCTTCTCTGTGTTAAGCCCAATTGCATATGGGGCCACATCTTGGTTCCTCCTGGTTCTTCTCTACTCTGCAGTTTAACCGTAATGGCCAGTGGAAAGTGCTCCCGGAGACACATGGCATTTTTCCCGTGGGGCTTGTTCCTATGGTTGCTAACGGCCTCACAGGGATACCTCTTTCTGGGTTCGTCCGAGCTCTGCTCTAATGATTCCCCCACATCTCCATGAAACACTGATTTCTCATTCAGGGCTCTGTGACTTGCTGGGGCAGTTTTTCTCAGGCTGCAGATCAGATTCAAATAAGCTCCAATTTCTACCACTTAGTTACTGGTATTAGCAATGTTCTAGGGCTTGTCGTACTTCATGTCTCTAGCGACACCTTACTCTGGGTTTACATAATAATGCCTATTTCATGTGACAGAAGGCAATATTATCGTTCCCTGATGGTTCCGAGCCGAGATCGCACGCTGCACTTGTTTTTTCAAGTGTGGGATAGGAATGAAAGCCCGCCCAGGAATTTCCTCCGGTTTTGAGGGCAGTGACTTTCACTGAAGTCATGCTCTCTGCCTTCCAAGTGCTCTGGTGTGTCATCTACCTGAAGAATAATGACATTACCAAGACATCACCTTGAGCTGCGGCAGACGGAGGAGCAGTAGCGAGAACCAGTTTTGAGGTGAGTGGGCCATGGTCACAAAGCTTGCAGGGGGGACAGCGAGAACTTGCTCCTGCCAAGCGCCTGCCCCTGTGTCTGCACCTTTTCCACCCCACCCACTTCTTCCTCCTGGAGGCCAGCATGTCACTAAGGTGGTGGCAGAAGGACAGGCAGCAGGCTGAGATGCGTCACTTGGCATTTCCAACACAGAACAGCCATGTTCCCCAAGCACCTGGGTCTGAATAGAGTCTCTTGTAGCTAAGGAAGAAGGATGGCTGGATTGTGCTGGGTTCGTGCTGGGCCCTCTGCTTGGCAGTCCCGTGGTTGAAATATTTGTGGACGAGGGGAAGTATTATCTACCACACAGGCTCATGTTGATGTGAGTTATCAGAGAGAAACTCAGAGGAGCGAGTGTTTCTCACGAGTACTTCATGGGCTGCCCTTAGGTTTCCAATTAAATCATTTCAGCAAAGCTTATGCATGGATTACAGACACAAAAAATTATTTACAAGGTATTTGCTATGGCAGAAAGTAGTGACCGTCCTAGCATAGGCCCACTCACAGTTTAATTCAAATTATTCACAAAAGATTAATCTTAGGTAAAAGTTGTTGCCAAAATACCTTACTTGCTTCATAGCTTAGTGTCTGGGAGATAGGCCAATCTATTGGGAATGTAATATTTGTAAGTCTTACAGCAATTGAAGCCAAAATGCTCAACTCAGCATTTTTCGTTTGAGATCTAACTTTACTGATTCACAGAGATCTATATGTTTGTTTAAATGTTTTATGATGGTTCATAAACCATTTATAAATAGACCAAATATTTAAATCTGTTTATTTAAGGAAAGGTGATTAGTTTGTTTAATTAATTAAATTATCAGTATCAGAAACCCTGCAGAATATCTTGGTGTCCGTGGGTTTTGTAAGCTTACCTTACTCAGTGCTCTCTCTTTAATTTTGACTACAAGAACTTCCACAGACGCTTTTTCCATATTTTGAGATACAATGAGATTAGGAAGACTCTAAGGAGCCTGGACTTGACAGAAAACCTGCCTGTGGGTCGGAGAGAGGCCACAAGAAGTGTCCCCTGCTGAACATACTGGGGGAAGCTGCATCCAGGTGCATGAATGGACCCACATGAGGTAATGAGAGCTTATTGAATGAATGAATGAATGAATGAATAGTATGCAGTGACTGTGGGAGAGAGCCCAGGTAGACGCACCAGGGCTCCAAGTCAGAGACAGACTGAGGTCAGCATCTTTGCAGTTGTCACAGGTCAAGCCAGTTCCATGTGAACAAAGGTAGTGCTGGCCGTGAGCTAGGAGTTTCAGGATGGGACTTTTTTTTTTTTTTAAAGATTTTATTTATGTATTTGACAGAGAGAGATCACAAGTAGGCAGAGAGGCAAGCAGAGAGAGAGAGAGGAGAAAGCAGGCTCCCCGCTGAGCAGAGAGCCCAATGCGGGGCTCGATCCCAGGACCCTGAGATCATGACCTGAGCCGAAGACAGAGGCCCAACCCACTGAGCCACCCAGGCGCCCCAGGATGGGACTTTTATCCTTGGGGGAATTTCACCAGTAAAATCTTGCACGCAGTGACGGTCCCTGGACTCAGTCCCCACACCGACGGGTGACTGCTAGACACCCGCGGTGGGTTGTCATGCAAGCTGCTCCTGGCTAGAAATCTGAGGTTCCCGGAACTCACCTCTTAGGTTTAATTAGCTACAATGGCTCACAGAGCAGAGAAACATTTGGTGCCCAGGTTACAATTCAGGAACAGACAGATGGGTGAGAGGCGCAGGGCAATGCCTAGGGAAAGGGCACAAAGCTTCCCTGCCCTTCCCAGGCCTTCTCTCCCCAAATCTGCTCATGCTCACCAACCCGGAAGCTCTCCAAACTCTTCCTTTGGGGTTTTTATGGGGCTTCATGACATGGGCATGATGGATTAAACAATTGGCCATTGGTGATCGATTCAACCTTAGCCCCCCGCCCCTCTCAGGAGGTCACGGGGGTGGGACTGAAAGTCCCAACCTTATAATCACATGGTTCCTTCTGGTAACAGGCTGGGAGGCACCTTTCCTGCTCTCATCACTTAGGAGATTGCAGGGGCTTTAGGAACTCCGTGTCAGAGGAGGTGATGGAGGTCAAACACATAAATTCTTACTACAAGCCACAGGATCCCACCCAGCGTTTAGGCTGTAAAGATTTGGGGTGCATGATGTCAGATGAAAACAAAGCTGAACCTAGGGGAGGAGAGCTTCTGCTCAAAGGGACTCTTGCAGTGAGGGGTCAAGTCTATTGCTGTTGGGAGACCGTTTGGACCCTGAGATCTGCAAGTGTCTCAGAAGCTAGGTGGGCAGTAATTCTCTCTAGGGAGGAGCGGGCAAGGCCGCAGAGAACCAGGTGTGGGAGCGTGGGGGCCTGTTGGATGATTGATCAAGAAATACTCTTCCTTGGAGGTCACAGTTCTCGGGAAGGGTTGCCGGCTGGCTCAGCCAGGGTGGGTCCACGCTCAGAGGCCTGCAGAAAGCAGGGATGTTTGCACAAGTCAGGTATCTTGCTCAGATTGGTCAGTGGGCACAGGGAGTCCCATGAATCACTTAGGAGAGAATGGGACTCGGGCGGGTGGGGCTCTGAGCCCTGCACGGATAATCAAGGAGAGTACCTGAGTCTTACTGAGCCCATTTGGAGCAGATTGGATCTGCCAGTGAGCTGGTTCCTGACCACTGGCCCATAGGCTCCCCCCACACTCGAATCTGCCTGGTTTTCTAAACGAGACTGGTATGCTCTGGTTCTGGGGTGTACAGGATCAACCTGCACCCTAGGAACAGGTAGGCCTGGCCTGAAGGAATGGGTAAGACCCGGGCAGGTAAGGTCATGCTGAAGGGGCCCCAAATCCCGACAACACTGGGTTCATTCCAGAGTTCTCTATAGGTGAGTTTCTCTCACTCTTGTACCACAAACTCTTAAATCAGGAAGTGCAAACCCCATTGGGATGACAAGAATGGCTCTAGGTACCTCTCAGGACCCAAGTCCAACTCGCCCCTGCATTTTCAGAAAGCAGGGGCTACATGCCATTGTCCTATATCAGAGATGTGGGGCGTGTGTGGTCATTCCCCCCAGCCACCGTGCCTGCCCCTCACACCCTCAAATGGCAAGGCAACCCATTTAAACTCATAATAAAAATCCCCTGATGGGGTGTGCCTATCATAAAATAGTTTTAAAATCATTTACATTGTTATTTAACATTTAACGAGCTACTAGAGTTCTTATAAAACGATAGCAATGCAGTTGAGTCTGGTACACTATCAGCTGCAAAGCCCCTCTGGGCTCTACACTGAAGAAGTGTGCCCCATCCTCACAAATACATCCGGAACTTGTGGGAAGACCATGCCATGGAGGCAAACGGACCTAGAGGGAACAATGAAGCAGCCAGACAGCTAAGACAGCATCCTCCTGCAGACTGACGACCTCTCCTGACCAGGGCTGGGGGTCCGGGAGAGACGGATGCTCTGTGTGTGTGGTGCTGGGTCACGGGGAGCAGGAGGAGGGACACAGGTGGCGGCTGCCCACCCCAATTTTGCCAACTGTGAGAGTGGGGACAGAGCACAAGGGGACAGAACCCAGCGGCGAGAAGGCGGGGATCCGCAGAATGTGAGGCCTGGCTTGGAGCGGTGGTTTAGAAGTTTTAGAAGTTTCTTTCTACTCTTTACCCCAACCCCTGATCTTCTTTGGTTTCATTGCGATGTAACTGGAGGCAGGTTTTTAGAACTCCAGCCTGCTGAGCTCTGGAGGTGCACCCAGTGCAAGTGAGCCTCTCCTCCAGCTCCCGTGGGCTCGCCCGTCCCTCTGACGGGAAGGGGCTTCTGAACCCTTCTCCCCCCGGGCTGCCTGCTCCCCATTCCGTGCCGCTCCTACTCCCCGGGAGTGCTGGGCTGTCTCTGCTGCTCCTTAATCACCGTTAGGATCAGTTTCATATTTTCTCTCTTTCTGCCCCTGTGGCTCACGTTCAGGACGACGGCACTGCCCTTTAATTCTGTAATTGTTTCTACTTTCTATGTATATCCTGTTGAAATTTTATTTTTTGTACATCTAATTGGCTTAAAGTATCTTTCTCTGCTTTCTTTGTATCGACCGTTTTTAAAAATCATTCCCGTATCGGGGTTTTCACTGTCATTCCTTCATTTGGAGACCTGTTCTTTGCCTGGGATGGCTGCTTCCCTTAGAAAGTGGAGCTCTAACTTCCACGACATCTCTCCCCCTCGTGTGTGTGCTGGAACTCTTGTTTCTAAGCTCCTTTCAAGTAATTATGTTTGTGTTGTGCATGAGGTATGTGGGATGTGTGTGTGTGCGTGTGTGCATGCGTGGTGTGCGTGGTGTGCATATAGTGCGGGTGTAGCCTGTGTAATTCTGCTCTTCTTGCTGCACGGAGAAGCTGCCACCACAGGGGTGCCCACTGCAAGCCGGCTCAGCCCGTGCTCACACCACGGGTCTCGTTCCCTTCTGTTCCACGGGGATGCTCGCCGCGTTCTCAGTGGGGACAGGTGCTTTTCCTGTACCTTGTAAGTGGAACTGGAGAGAGAGGACTGGGGAAGTCACCTGAGTCCTTGAAGTGTCCTCTGACTGGATGCCTCCTTTTCTTGGTGCAGGTTGTGCTTGACGCCTAGTAGCCTAGCTCACCTTTCAGATGTCACTGTCCTGAGACCAAACAGAAGTAGCTAGCTGGCATCTGCTAGATGACCAGTTTCAGAGATTAAGCCCAACGAGGACAGCCCTGCAGGATCCCGTCAAGGGCAGGACTTCAATCATAATCAGATTGTTAATGTGGCTGTTTGCCCTACTTAGTTGTTAATGAAAACAAGGCTGACTCTGTCTGAGAGACTTGGAAGGTTGGTTTTCAGTAAGCAGATGGAGTGAAGACTCACGCTTGTGGCTGAACTTGCTAGAAACTGAGTATCTTGAAAACCGAAGAACGGTCTGTTTTCCTACCTGAACGCCCTCCTCTTGCAAGCAAAACTAAAGAGGATCCTGTCAGGAGCAAAACGAGTTTTCCCTCTTGAAGGGAGCACCAGGCAAGCTTGCTGTCTCCATCAAAAGACCGCTTATCTTGCAGAATGAATGCACGTTGAAACATTGATGGGACTCCAAGTTATTTATGGAAACATGCATTCACCTGAGGCGTGCAAATGAGCATGGAATAGATGTGTTTTCTATTCAGTTTATGAATAGACTGTTCCTGTTCAGCTGTCCCCCTGTGTCGACAGTGCTCATCTCTGTTGCTCAAATGCTGATGAGCGGGCCTTTGTCAGGATCGCAGACATGGGTGGTGCAGGAGCCCTAGCTCTTCCTTCCATGCACGTCTTCTTGTGTCATCAGCCACAGAGTTGAAATAAGAAACAATGCCTTTTTGGTGACCTCAGGTTTTTTCCTGGCTCGCCTTCTTTTTTGGTGACCTCAGGTTTTTTCCTGGCTCACCTTCTTATTCCTACAACTTCTATGAACATAGAGGGGTTTTTAAAATATTTTATTTATTTGTTTGACACAGAGAGAGAGATAGTGAGAGAGAGAGAGACAGAGAGAGTGAGCGCACAAGCAGGGGCGAGCGGCAGGTGGGCAGGGAGAGGGAGAGGGAGAGGGAGAAGCAGACTCCCCGCCGAGCGAGAAGTCCAACGTGGGGCTCAATCCCAGGACTCTGAGATCATGACCTGAGCCGAAGGCAGACTTCACTGACGGAGCCTCCAGGCACCCTGTGAACATAGAATTTTAAATACAGTTGTTCCTTGAACAACGAGGCAGTTGGGATGCCAGCCCCAATGAGTAGAAACTTCATACCTTTTGACTCCCCCAAAACTTAACGACTAATTACTCCTAATAGCCTACCACAAGCCAGAGCCTAGCTAAGAAGATAAACAGTCAAATAACACATCCTTTGTGTTAGGTATATTATGCCCTGCGTTCTCACAATAAACTAGCTAGGAAAAGAGAATGTTATGAAGAAATTCATAAGGAAGAGAAAATACATTCACAGTCCTGTCCTGTGGTTACTGGAAAAACTCCAAGTGCAAGAGGAGCCCGGCCACGGATGCCGTATCGTGCACGGGTCAGCGGTATCCCAGACCCCATCTCAGGTCGCCTGTGTTGTTCGTGGCCTGCAGTGTGGCAAAGCGTGTAGGCAGTCAAAATCCACGCCGGATGCCAATTCTCCTCACCTTTGTAAGAAGTGCAGTGGTGGCAATATTTGAGATAAGAGCTACTTTAAAGTAAATGTTCGTTGTTCACCTTAGATGGCAGTGTGATGGCAGGATCCCAGAGGGGACCAGAAGCCTAAAATCCAGCACGAACGTGTTTACACGCCATGGGCCCTGTCGGCAGAGGCTTTGAGACACGGAATCCACACATCTCACCCTTAGGGCCCAGGGACAGGTCTGGGTGTGGGGACCAGGAGGGAATGATGGTGTCCTGGGAGTAGAGTCTGAACCCCCAGGGGCAGCAGACCTCACTCCCTGTGTTCTTCTTCAGTCATTATTGACTGGTTGGTTTCCAAGACATGCTTATGATGGATGTTATTGGAGTTGAGAGGACCTGCACCGCCCTGTCCCACTCTGAGTATTAAATTTTAGGTGTTGTTTCCTTCCTCATCTTTCTCCTTGGCCCCGTTCCTACCTTTGGGATCTTCATTCTCCTAATACTTAAAGGCCAGATGTGCTGATGAAAAAACACACTTTACTTGGATGATTACTACAGTTCAGATATTTTCAGATCATTTCGTGATTCTGTAGCCTCTTTGGTTAATGTCTTTTTTTTTTTCTTTTGGATTGGCTGATTAGTGAGATTTGCCTGGTTCTGTTATTCTTGGGCATTATACAGAATACCTCTGATTTCTCCGAGACCGGTGTCATCACAAAGCGGGGAGAGCAGCTCTCTACGGTCTCTCTCATGAAGAAAACTGATCTCGAGGGCGGAGTCAAGATGGCGGAGAAGTAGCAGGCTGAGACTACTTCAGCTAGCCGGAGATCAGCTAGATAGCTTATCTAAAGATTGCAAACACCTGAAAATACATTGGCAGATCGAAGAGACGAAGAACAGCAATTCTGGAAACAGAAAAACAACCACTTTCTGAAAGGTAGGACCAGCGGAGAAGTGAATCCAAAGCGACGGGAAGATAGACCCCGGGGGGAGGGGCCGGCTCCCGGCAAGCGGCGGAGCAACCACGCACAAAATCAGGACTTTTAAAAGTCTGTTCCGCTGAGGGACATCGCTCCAGAGGCTAAACCGGGGCGAAGCCCACGCGGGGTCAGCATGGCCTCAGGTCCCGCAGGGTCACAGAAGGATCGGGGGTGTCTGAGTGTCGCAGAGCTTGCGGGTATTGGAACGGGAAAGCCGGCTACAGAGACAGAGCCGACAGTAAGCTCACAGCTCGGGGTTACCTTGAACCGGTCGCAGGCTCGGTGAGCTCGGAGCGCGGCCGGAGGTCAGGCAGACGGGAGTGACTGGGCGCTGTTCTCTGAGGGCGCACTGAGGAGTGGGGCCCCGGGCTCTCGGCTCCTCCAGGCCGGAGACCAGGAGGCCGCCATTTGTATTCCCGTCCTCTGGAACTCTACGGAAAGCGCTCAGGGAACAAAAGCTCCTGAAAGCAAACCCGAGAGGATTACTCACCCCGGCCCCGGGTAAGGGCAGTGCAATTCCGCCTGGGGCAAAGACACTTGAGAATCACTACAACAGGCCCCTCCCCCAGAAAATCAACAAGAAATCCAGCCAAGACCAAGATCACCTACCAAGGAGTGCGGTTTCAATACCAAGGAGAGCAGCAGAATTCCAAGGGGAAGGGAAAGCCAAGCACGGAACTCATGGCTTCCTCCCTGTGATTTTTTTTAGTCTTACAGTTAATTTGATTTTTTTCTTTTTCATTTTTTGTTTTTTTTCTCGCCTTCTGGTAAAATTTTTTTTTAACTTTTACCTTTTTCTTTTTTAACGTTTTTTTACTAGTTTATCTAATATATATATTTTTTTCTTTTTTATATTTTTCTTATTTGTTTTCTTTTTTAAAATTCTTTTCTTTTCTTTTTTATTTTTTTTTTCCTTTCTTCCATTTTGAACCTCTTTTTATCCCCTTTCTCCCCCCTCACGATTTGGGATCTCTTCTAATTTGGTTAAAGCATATTTTCCTGGGGTTCTTGCCACCCTTTTAGTATTTTACTTGCTCCTTCATATACTCTTATCTGGACAAAATGACAAGACGGAAAAATTCAACACAAAAAAAAGAACAAGAGGAAGTACCGAAGGTTAGGGACCTGATCAATACAGACATTGGTAATATGTCAGATCTAGAGTTCAGAATGACAATACTCAAGGTTCTAGCCGGGCTTGAAAAAGGCATGGAAGATATTAGAGAAACCCTCTCGAGAGATATAAAAGCCCTTTCTGGAGAAATAAAAGAACTAAAATCTAACCAAGTTGAAATCAAAAAAGCTATTAATGAGGTGCAATAAAAAATGGAGGCTCTCACTGCTAGGATAAATGAGGCAGAAGAAAGAATTAGTGATATAGAAGACCAAATGACAGAGAATAAAGAAGCCTTTCTCAAGAAACAAGAAAGGTCTCAGGTACACAACCTAACCCTACACCTAAAGGAGCTGGAGAAAGAACAAGAAAGAAACCCTAAGCCCAGCAGGAGAAGAGAAATCATAAAGATCAGAGCAGAAACCACTTTCTGAAAGGTGTATTCTTTTTTTAAAAATTCTTTTCTTTTCTTTTCTTTCTTTTTTTTTTCTTTTCTTTTTCTTTTTTTTTTCTTTCTTCCTTTTTGAACCTCTTTTTATCCCCTTTCTCCCCCCTCACGATTTGGGATCTCTTCTAATTTGGTTAAAGCATATTTTCCTGGGGTTCTTGCCACCCTTTTAGTATTTTACTTGCCCCTTCATTTAGTCTTATCTGGACAAAATGACAAGACGTAAAAATTCAACACAAAAAAAAGAACAAGAGGCAGTACCGAAGGCTAGGGACCTAATCAATACAGACATCGGTAATATGTCAGATCTAGAGTTCAGAATGACAATTCTCAAGGTTCTAGCCGGGCTCGAAAAAGGCATGGAAGATATTAGAGAAACCCTCTCGAGAGATATAAAAGCCCTTTCTGGAGAAATAAAAGAACTAAAATCTAACCAAGGTGAAATCAAAAAAGCTATTAATGAGGTGCAATCAAAAATGGAGGCTCTCACTGGTAGGATAAATGAGGCAGAAGAAAGAATTAGTGATATAGAAGACCAAATGACAGAGAATAAAGAAGCTGAGCAAAAGAGGGACAAACAGCTACTGGACCACGAGGGGAGAATTCGAGAGATAAGTGACACCATAAGACGAAACAACATTAGAATAATTGGGATTCCAGAAGAAGAAGAAAGTGAGAGGGGAGCAGAAGGTATACTGGAGAGAATTATTGGGGAGAATTTCCCCAATATGGCAAAGGGAACGAGCATCAAAATTCAGGAGGTTCAGAGAATGCCCCTCAAAATCAATAAGAATAGGCCCACACCCCGTCACCTAATAGTAAAATTTACAAGTCTCAATGACAAAGAGAAAATCCTGAAAGCAGCCCGGGAGAAGAAGTCTGTAACATACAATGGTAAAAATATTAGATTGGCAGCTGACTTATCCACAGAGACCTGGCAGGCCAGAAAGAGCTGGCATGATATTTTCAGAGCACTAAACGAGAAAAACATGCAGCCAAGAATACTATATCCAGCTAGGCTATCATTGAAAATAGAAGGAGAGATTAAAAGCTTCCAGGACAAACAACAACTGAAAGAATTTGCAAATACCAAACCAGCTCTACAGGAAATATTGAAAGGGGTCCTCTAAGCAAAGAGAGAGCCTACAAGTGGTAGATCAGAAAGGAACAGACACCATATACAGTAACAGTCACCTTACAGGCAATACAATGGCACTAAATTCATATCTCTCAATAGTTACCCTGAATGTTAATGGGCTAAATGCCCCTGTCAAAAGACACAGGGTATCAGAATGGATAAAAATACAAAACCCATCTATATGTTGCCTCCAAGAAACACATTTTAAGCCCGAAGACACCTCCAGATTTAAAGTGAGGGGGTGGAAAAGAATTTACCATGCTAATGGACATCAGAAAAAAGCAGGAGTGGCAATCCTTATATCAGATCAATTAGATTTTAAGCCAAAGACTATAATAAGAGATGAGGAAGGACACTATATCATACTCAAAGGGTCTGTCCAACAAGAAGATTTAACAATTTTAAATATCTATGCCCCCAATGTGGGAGCAGCCAACTATATAAACCAATTAATAACAAAATCAAAGAAACACATCAACAATAATACAATAATAGTAGGGGACTT
>NC_081568.1:3983546-4009501 GCF_022355385.1 Mustela nigripes
AAATTTGACAATCTGGAAGAAATGGATGCATTCCTAGAAACATATAAACTACCACAACTGAACCAGGAAGAAATAGAAAGCCTGAACAGACCCATAACCAGTAAGGAGATTGAAACAGTCATTAAAAATCTCCAAACAAACAAAAGCCCAGGGCCAGACGGCTTCCCGGGGGAATTCTACCAAACATTTAAAGAAGAACTAATTCCTATTCTCCTGAAACTGTTCCAAAAAATAGAAATGGAAGGAAAACTTCCAAACTCATTTTATGAGGCCAGCAACACCTTGATCCGAAAACCAGACAAGGATCCCATCAAAAAAGAGAGCTATAGACCAATATCCTTGATGAACACAGATCGAAAATACTCAACAAAATACTAGCCAATAGGATTCAACAGTACATTAAAAGGATTATTCACCACGACCAAGTGGGATTTATTCCAGGGCTGCAAGGTTGGTTCAACATCCGTAAATCAGTCAATGTGATACAACACATCAATAAAAGAAAGAACAAGAACCATATGATACTCTCAATAGATGCTGAAAAAGCATTTGACAAAGTACAGCATCCCTTCCTGATCAAAACTCTTCAAAGTGTAGGGATAGAGGGCCCATACCTCAATATCATCAAAGCCATCTATGAAAAACCCACCGCAAATATCATTCTCAATGGAGAAAAACTGAAAGCTTTTCCGCTAAGGTCAGGAACACGGAAGGGGTGTCCATTATCACCACTGCTATTCAACATAGTATTAGAGGTCCTAGCCTCAGGAATCAGACAACAAAAGGAAATTAAAGGCATCCAAATCGGCAAAGAAGAAGTCAAATTATCACTCTTCGCAGATGATATGATACTATATGTGGAAAACCCAAAAGACTCCACTCCAAAACTGCTAGAACTTATACAGGAATTCAGTAAAGTGTCAGGATATAAAATCAATGCACAGAAATCAGTTGCATTTCTCTACACCAACAGCAAGACAGTAGGAAGAGAAATTAAGGAGTCAATCCCATTTACAATTGCACCCAAAACCATAAGATACCTAGGAATAAACCTAACCAAAGAGGCACAGAATCTATACTCAGAAAACTATAAAGTACTCATGAAAGAAATTGAGGAAGACAGAAAGAAATGGAAAAATGTTCCATGCTCCTGGATTGGAAGAATAAATATTGTGAAAATGTCTATGCTACCTAAAGCAATCTACACATTTAATGCAATTCCTATCAAAGTACCATCCATCTTTTTCAAAGAAATGGAACAAATAATTCTAAAATTTATATGGAACCAGAAAAGACCTCGAATAGTCTAAGGGATATTGAAAAAGAAAGCCAACGTTGGTGGCATCACAATTCCGGACTTCAAGCTCTATTACAAAGCTGTCATCATCAAGACAGCATGGTACTGGCACAGAAACAGACACATAGATCAGTGGAACAGAATAGAGAGCCCAGAAATAGACCCTCAACTCTACAGTCAACTAATCTTCGACAAAGCATGATAGAATGTCCAATGGAAAAAAGACAGCCTCTTCAATAAATGGTGTTGGGAAAATGGACAGCCACATGCAGAAAAATGAAGTTGGACCATTTCCTTACACCATGCACAAAAATAGACTCAGAATGGATGAAGGATCTCAATGTGTGAAAGGAATCCATCCAAATCCTTGAGGAGATCACAGGCAGCAACCTCTTCGACCTCTGCCGCAGCAACATCTTCCTAGGAACCACGCCAAAGACAAGGGAAGCAAGAGCAAAAATGAACTATTGGGATTTCATCAAGATCAAAAGCTTTTGCACAGCAAAGGAAACAGTTAACAAAATCAAAAGACAACTGACAGAATGGGAGAAGATATTTGCAAACGACATATCAGATAAAGGACTAGTGTCCAGAATCTATAAAGAACTTAGCAAACTCAACACCCAAAGAACAAATAATCCAATCAAGAAATGGGCAGAGGACATGAACAGACATTTCTGCAAAGAAGACATCCAGATGGCCAACAGACACATGAAAAAGTGCTCCATATCACTCGGCATCAGGGAAATACAAATCAAAACCACAATGAGATATCACCTCACACCAGTCAGAATGGCTAAAATCAACAAGTCAGGAAATGACAGATGCTGGCGAGGATGCAGAGAAAGGGGAACCCTCCTACACTGTTGGTGGGAATGCAAGCTGGTGCAGCCACTCTGGAAAACAGCATGGAGGTTCCTCAAAATGTTGAAAATAGAACTGCCCTATGACCCAGCAATTGCACTATTGGGTATTTACCCTAAATATACAAACGTAGTGATCCAAAGGGGCATGTGCACCCGAATGTTTATAGCAGCAATGTCCACAATCACCAAACTATGGAAAGAACCTAGATGTCCATCAACAGATGAACGGATCAAGAAGATGTGGTATATATACACAATGGAATACTATGCAGCCATCAAAAGAAATGAAATCTTGCCATTTGTGACAACATGGATGGAACTAGAGCGTATCATGCTTAGCAAAATAAATCAAGCAGAGAAAGACAACTATCATATGATCTCCCTGATATGAGGAAGTGGTGATGCAACATGGGGGCTTAAGTGGGTAGGATTAGAATCAATGAAACAAGATGAGATTGGGAGGGAGACAAACCATAAGTGACTCTTAATCTCACAAAACAAACTGAGGGTTACTGGGGGGAGGGGTTTTGGGAGAAGGGGGTGGGATTATGGACATTGGGGAGGGTATGTGCTTTGTTGAGTGCTGTGAAGTGTGTAAACTTGGTGATTCACAGACCTTTACCCCTGGGGATAAAAATATACGTTTATAAAAAATAAAAAATTAAAAAAAAGTAACAGTATATGCTACACAAATAAGTGTAGAGGATATGGGGAGTTAGAGAGGAGAAGGAAGTTGGGAGAAATTGGAAGGGGAGATGAACCATGAGAGACTATGGACTCTAAAAAACAATCTAAGGGGTTTGAAGTGGCAGGGGGGGTGGGAGGTTGGGGTACCAGGTGTTGGGTAATATAGAGGGCACAGATTGCATGGAGCTCTGGGTGTGGTGAAAAAATAATGAATACTGTTATGCTAAAAATAAATAAAAAATAAATTAAAAAAAAAAAAAGAAAACTGATCTTGGCAATGATGATGGATGGCAGTGATTCTGCGGAATTCCAGCAAAGACATTCCACCCCTACAGTGGAGAACACACACACATACACACACACAGATAAACCCAAGACTGGACACACTGTAGAGGGTAAGAACAACTTCCCTTTCTCCCTGTCATCCCTCCTTCAAGGCAGCTCAGCTCAGTGCCAACAGGGACCTTCTTACGGTGGAAAACAAGCATGTGAGTGGCCACCTTTGTGGGGACTGTGCCCCTTCCAGATTACGGAGCTCTGCTCTGCCACTGTGTCTCAGGGAGTGAGGGAGAGCAGCGTCCCAGGTGTGGAGGACGTCAAAGGGATGTGGGTCCTACTTCTTGCTTGGCAGGCTTCATTAGGAAGCCTGAGCAGAGCCACTGGGGCAGCTCAAATGCAGATCCCCCCAAATGTTCTGTGTGCCTCGCCCACACACTCCTCCACCCCCTGTGTGCACCCCTGATGGTGCGGATCATGAGCTCCCTAGGGTACTAGTCCAGCTCTGAGGGATTGGTACAAGACACATAGAGTTAGCCATTTCACATCATCCTAGAGAGCAAATGGGAGGCTGTCAGCACCCAGCCTGGTTTTGCACCATTGAGGGAAGGCATACTGTCTTAAGAAATTTCCCCCCAAGAGGGAAAACGAAGGGTAGAACATATATATCCACACAAAAAAGATGAGAAAGCCCCAGAATCCCTAGAAGAACTGACAGAAGGTCTCTCTTGAGTCAGTCAGTAAGGACTGGAGGAGGCAGCCACTTCTTTAGATGTGAAGACAGCAACACAAGACTTGTAGGAACATGAAAAATCAAGGGAACATGATGCTACAAAAGGAACTTGATGACTTTCCTGTGACAGACCCAAAAGAAGCTGAGAATTCCTTGATGCCCAACACAGTAAAGGATACTCCAAAAAAAGAAAATTATAGGCCCAAGGTAGATGCAAGGATTCTCAACAACATATAGCAACTCCAATTCAGTAGCTTATTACAAGACTCATACAGCACGAACAGGTGGAATTTAGCCCTAAAATGCAAGGACGCTTCAACATAAGCACAGCATTAAATATAATGCACCATATTAATAGATTGAAAGATAAAAATCATATGATCATTTCTGTAGAATCAGGAAAAGCATTTGACAAAATTCAAATGGTTTATAATAAAAACTCGTAACATATGGAAGATGGAAGGAACATGTATCAGCACAATGAAGGCTACGTATAACACGCCCCCAGATAACATCACACTCAACAAGGAAAGTTTGAAAGCTTTTCCTCTAAGATCAGGAATAAGATGGGCGTATCTACTCTTAGCACTTATGTTCAACAAAGTACTGGAAGTCTTACCCAGGACAATTAGGCAAGAAAAAGAAATAAAGATATCGAACTAAGAAAAAAAATAGAAAGAAGTAAAATTGTCTCTGTCTACAGATGACATATTCTCATATAGAGAAAATCTTAGGAAGGAAAAAGTGAAACAAGATGGGATTGGGAGGGAGACAAACCATAAGAGATTCTTAATCTCACAAAACAAACTGAGGTTGCTGGGCATGGGGCGTAGGGAGAAGGGGGGTGGGGTTATGGACACTGGGGAGGGGATGTGCATGGTGAGTGCTGTGAAGTGTGTAAGCCTGATGATTCACAGACCTGCACCCTTGAAACAAATAATAATAATAAAATGTTCAAGATTCTCCAAAAAAAAAAAAAAAAACCCTGTTAGAACTAAATCAGAGTTCAGTGAAGTTTCAGAGTATGTATAAAAGCAGCATACAAAAATCAGTTGTGTTTCTATACACTAACAACAAGCTATCTGAAAAGGAAATAAATATTCCATTTATGATACTATTGAAAAGATAAAATATATCAGTAAATTTTACCAGAAAGAAAGATCTGTACATGGGAAACTTAAGAAATTGGTGAAAGAAATGGAGGAAGACACAAGTAAATAGAAAGACATCCTGTGTTCATGAATTAGAAGTATTAACATTTAATATGTTCTTACTACCCAAAGCTATCCATGAATTTAGTGCAACCCCTATCAAAATTCCAATGGCGATATTCATAGAAATAGAACAAGCAACCCTAAAATTCATATGGAAAAACAAAAGACCTTAAATAACAAAACACTGCTGAGAAAGAAGAGCAACGCTGAAGGGATCGCACTCTCTGCCTTGGATTCTGTTACAAAGCTGCAGTGATCAGAACAGTATGGTACTGGCATAAAAACAGATACCTAGGAGAAAGGAACAGAAGGGAGAGCCCAGAAATCAGCCCACACATATCTGGTCATCTCCTATCTGACTATAAAACTAAGAATACTCGATGGGAAAAAAAAAAAAAAAACCCTCAGTCAATGGTGTTGAGAAAACTGGAGAGTCACATGTTAAAAAAGACACTGGATCATAACCTCACACGACTCATAAAAATGTACTTGAAGTGGATTAAAGACAAACGTAATGACTGAAACCGTAGAGCTCCTAGATGAAAACAAAGGGAAAAAGTTCCTTGACATTGGCCTTGGCACTGATATTTTGGACCTGAGTCTTTTGGACAATAAAACAAAAGGACTACATCACCTAAAAAGCTTCTGCACAGCAAAGTAAACAATCAGTACAATGAAGAGGCAGTCTATGAATGGGAAAAAATATTTGCAAGCCATGTATCTGATAAGAGATTAACATCCAGGGCACCTGGGTGGCTCAGTGGTTAACCATCAGCCTTCAGCTCAGGACATGATCCCAAGGTCCTGGGATTGAGCCCCACTTCAGGCTCCCTGCTCAGCGAGGAGTCTGCTTCTCCCTCTCTCTCTGCCTGCTGCCTTGCCTACTTGTGCTCTCTCCCTCTGTCAAATAAATAAATAAATAAATAAAATTTAAAAAAGAGATTAATATCTATAATACATAAGTAATACCTATAACTCAACAGCAAAAACAACCAAGTGAATAATCTGATTAAAAATGGACAAGGTACCTGAATAGAAAATTTTCTAAAGATTGCATACAACTGGACAACAGACATATCAAAAGATGCTTAACACCACTAATCACCAGGGAAATGTGACTCAAAACTACAAGTTGACATCAGTTCACCCCTGTTAGAATGGCCGTTATCAAGAAGTTAAGAGAGAGCAGGTAGTGGTGAGAATATGCAGAAGGGGAAGCCTCGTGTACGCTTGGGGAATGCAAACTGGGGTAGCCACTGTGAAAAACAATATGGCAGTTCCTCAAGAAGTTAAAAATAGAGCTACCCTGTGATCCAGCAGCCCACTTCTGGGTATATAGCCAAAAGAAGTGATATCACCATCTGCACCCCGAAGTTCATTGTGGTATTATTCACAAACACAACATGAAAACAATGTAAGTGTCCAGTGATAGATTAATGGATAAAGAAAATGTGTTATATAAATACAAAGGGATATTATTTAGCCATAAAGGAGAAGGAAATCCTGTCATTTGTGATAATGTGGATGAAACTTGAGGGTATTATGTTAGATGAAATAAGCCACACAGAGAAAGCCAGTAATTGTATGATCTTGCTTACCTGTGGAATCTAAAAACGCTGGACTCGGAAACAAAAATGGGATTGGCGGTTGCCAGGGGCTGGGGATAGGAGGTGGGCCACAGGAAAAGGGGTTAATCCAAGGGTACAAACGTCTCGTTATGTAAGTTCTGGGGATCGGATGTGCAGCCTGGTGACCATAGTTAACAATGCTGTATTGTACACTTGAAATTTGCTAGGAGAGTCAATCTTTAATGTTCTTATCAGACACACACAAAATAAAGATGGTGACGTAGGTGACATAACTCACCTTAGGTCAGACAGGACGGTGTGTCAACTCACTTGATTATGGTGATCACTTCACAACGCATACATGTCTCAAATCACTACATTGTGCCCCTAAACTTCCACAGTTATGGCCCATCGTAACTCAGTGAAGCCAGGAGGGGGGACACCTCGGCCCTGTGAGAACACCACTCCATGGAGTTTGGCCTTTTCTGAGTGAGGACGATGCTGTCTTTTTCAGAGTAGGGTCCTCACTCAGACTTGAAAGCTTTACACTGAAGTCCGGCATCGGGATGAGGAGCCTGTTTCCACAAACTGTGGCTGCTTCTACTCCAGAAAGGATGAGCCAGATGTCTTTGGAGTCTAAGGTGGCTTCAAGTAGCTTCCTGTCCCCGGCAGTTGGGACTTTGGTGTTGTTTATCATTTACAGACTATCAGGATGCTGCATCAACCCAGCATCTGTAAGAAGTGACTTGGGCATTAGTAATGGGGAGTCTTAGGGCCCTGACATTCTCGCCCCTCATATGACTCCCCGCTCCCAATATGAGCCAGACTCAACATATCAGAAACCAATTCTAAGTGCAGCTACAAGGTTGTATCTCAGTACACTGTTCCATGTTCCACCCACACAGAACCGAAATAACACCACAGATGGCATTAACGGATTGTGCTGATTTCACCGATTGTGTTGGGTTCAGTTTGACTTGTGTTCCCACCTGACCAGCAAAACCAAACCGGGTTGTGCTGTTCTCCTTGTGGTGCAGGGTCCTGCTCAGGCACCGTGTGACAGAAAGTTCTTCCCGTGACGATCCTGCCATCTATGTGCATACAGCTCCCCGGGAAGCAGGATGTCACCACATTGGTCCCGATGGCTTACTTTTCCCCAGTGGTTCTTAAATGAGGTCAAAACTACACAGCCCAATGAACCCTCCTGTCCTAACCTGCTGATGTGTCCTGTGTCCTGCTCGTGCATGCAAGGACAAGCCCTGTCCCGCTGACGTGGGAAAAAAAAACAGTGATGCAAGCAGCAAACCAACCGTGTCATTAGTTTTAGCCTCTCTTGGGTTGTTCCCAAATCTGATCCTAGAATACTCTTAGAGAATATGCAAGTGTTTTAGATTGTTTTTGTGGTCAGCATCCTTCTTTCCAGTCTCTAAGTTGCAAAAACCACGTTTTTGTCAGCGTATATGCTTGCAAATAAATTGAATTTAAAATGGAGGGGTAACTGCAAAGCTGCAGACTGTGTAACTTAGGGCGAGCCCCATCTTCTGGGTAAGACTTGCACTCCTGACTTGTAAAGGGAGGGCGTTTACTGTACCTCTGCGCGTGGTTTTGAGGACTGAATGAGATTGTGGCCAATGTCTGTGCCAAGAAAAACACTCAACTGCTTTAAAGGAAATGTAAGTTTAGGTGATGACTTCTGGAGCTAAAGATATTACAGTTATAAATGATTATGGCTTGCCTTCAGGATTGTGCTTTTGTACAGAATTTTTACCACCATTCATTAAGGTGGAAAAAAGAAGGCATGGTAGTCGCTTCGATCTACAAAACCGACGTCCGTAGAAGTATGATTTGTGGGCATTTGTAATTGTTCTATTCCATTTCCATTGCTTCTAACCTAAGATCTTAAAAATTCAAAAAATATATATACACATATATACATTCATATGGGTATATGTATGTATAAACTGAATATAAATACTGTACATCATGTATATGTGTATAGATCTCTCTGTTTCCCTTTCTCTACACACACACACGCACACTGTGCATATGTTAAAACCTGTGAGTTTTGTGTTAGATAATCCCAAGACTAAAATAATAAAATGAAAACCAATAATACACAAAGCGAAATTGTCCTGCTTTTATTTCCCAGTGGAAGTGTTGATGAGTTTCCCAGAGAAAGGGTCCGGCATACTTGGAAATGAAATAACCTCTCCCTCCCCGAGAGTTCTCAATTATGTGAAGTTTGAATATAAACTAGAAGTGCACTTTCAATTTTATAAATCAAAGCTTTCAGAGCTTTACCTCGTTAAATCCTTGAAAATTAAATTGTGTTTAACATATTCTAGTGGAATCTCTAAAAGAGTAATCCGTGGAAAGCAAATAATGCTGTTCGTCTGCGATCAGAGACATGAGCTTTACATTCCGCCTCTATCCCTGACTGATGACTCCAGGGAGCTGCACAGAGACTTTCAAGAACCTGCTCCAGGGGTGTCTGGGTGACTCAGTCAGGTAAACATCTGCCTTCGGCTCAGGTCATGATCCCAGGATCCTGGGATCCAGTTCGCAGTCGAGCTCCCTGCTCAGCAGGGAACCTGCTTCTCCCTCTCCCTCTGCCTGCCACTCTGCCTACTTGTGCGCGCTCTCTCTCTGTCTCTCTGTCTGTCTCTCACTCTTTGTGTCAAATAAATAAATAAAATCTTAAAGAAAGAAAAAAAAAAAAAAAGCCTGCTTTAGGGAGCAGGGGGCCCAGCCCTCTGGATTCACCCTGGCTGCTCCCAGCCAGTGACTGCGCATGCCTAGGGTACGAGAATGGGCTCATTCTGGTCCAGTTGGGGCCATATAACATCTGTAGCATCTCGTCATAATATGCTGGATCAGGTGTGTGTGTCTGTGTGTGTACATACATGTTGTATGTATGCGTGTCATCTCAGCATCTCTTTCAGGATTCATTTTTATATTTTTTAATTTTTTTTTAATTTTTAATTTTTAATTTTTTAAATTTTTTTAAGTTTAATTTTATTTTTTTGGTGTTCTAAGATCCATTGTTTATACACCATACCTGTGCTCTATGCAATATGTGCCCTCCTTAATACCCACCACCAAGCTCACCCAACCACCCACACCCCCTCCTCTGAAACTCTCAGTTTGTTTCTCAGAGCCCACAGTCTCTCATGCTTCATCTCCCCCTCCGATTTCCCCCAATTCACTTTTCCTTTCCTTCTCCTAGTGTCCTCTGTGTTATTCCTTGTGCTCCACAAGTAAGTGAAAACTGTGTGATAATTGACTCTCTCTGCTTGACTTATTTCACTTAGCAGAATCTCCTGCAGTCCCATCCATGTTGATACAAAAGTTGGGTATTCATCCTTTCTGATGGAGGTGTAATATTCCATTATATATACAAACCATATCTTTATCCATTCGTCTGTTGATTAAAAGCTTCTGTGCAATTAAGGAAACAGTCAACAAAACAAAGCAGCAACCCATAGAATGGGAGAAGATATTCGCAAATGAAACTACAGACAAAGAGCTGATATCCAAGATCTATAAAGAACTCCTCAAGCTCCATGAGAGGCTATGGACTCTGAAAAGCAATCTGAGGGGTTTGAAGTGATGGGGGGGTGGGAGGTTGGGGGTACCAGGTGGTGGGTATTAGAGAGGGCACGGATTGGAAGGAGCACTGGGTGTGGTGCAAAAATAATGAATATTATTATGCTGAAAATAAATAAAAAATAAATTAAAAAAAAAAGAACTCCTCAAACTCAACACACACAAAACAGATAGTCAAGTCAAAAAAAGGTCAGAAGACATGAACAGACACTTCTCCAAAGAAGACATACAAATGGCTAACAGACACATGAAAAAAATGTTCATCATCACTAGCCATCAGAGAGATTCAAGTCAAAACCACATTGAGATACCACCTCAAACCAGTTAGAATGGCCAAAATTAACAAGACAGTAAACAACGTGTGTTGGCAAGGATGTGGAGAAAGGGGAACCCTCTTACACTGTTGGTGGGAATGCAAGTTGGTGCAGCTACTTTGGAAAACAATGTGGAGATTCCTTAAGAAATTAAACATAGAGCTACCCTGTGACCCTGCAATTGCACTACTGGGTATTTACCCCAAAGATACAGATGTGGAGAAAAGAAGGGCCAGCTGTACCCCAGTGTTTATAGCAGCAATGGCCACGAGCGCCAAACTGTAGAAAGAGCCACGATGCCCTTCATCAGGAGTCATTTTTAATTAATATGCTCCCCCCCCCCAAAAGCCTCTGATACAGATATTCCTTACCTTTAGAAAACTGTGTGGAAATGAATCCTACAGAGCAGGAGGCTGGGGATTATTTGCATGAGGGGGTTCTTCCCTGGAGGGTCTCTAGAAGCTAGACTTCTAAGGAGACCCCTCATTCCTTCAGAAAGGTAGGTACGCTTTTGAACAAGGCAGGCCTATGGCTTGCTTCTTAATGATTGTATATGGTGAGGGTCAGTTCTGGGATTATATGACATTCTTGAAGGCATCCTAGCCAGCTGGCTCTGGAGAAGCTGTTCTCTGCTGGTTGAAGAGGTGAGCCACCATGACACAGTGGGTGAAGGCAGCCTCTGGCAGCCAGGGAGAAGCCAAGGCTTCAGTCCTACTGCATCAAGGAAGGAATTCTGCCAACACCCTTAGGAAGCAGGGAAGTGGATCCTTCCGTGGCTGAGCTCCAGATGAGAAGTCATCCCTGGCCAACACATTCCTGGTCCCTTGGGAGACCATGAGCAGGGGCTCATGAGTCATCTTCCGGCTCCTAATCCACAGGAACTATGGACCTACATGGTTGCCTTCTTGTGTACATTAAAACATGCTAAGAGGAAAAATTCCACATTGAATGTTCTTGCCAAATTAAAATCATACAAAAGAACACAAGAACCTTTTGGAAGATGTGGATTCTTTAACACTGTAGTCATGGTGATGGTGTTGCAGGTATATGCACAGCTCCAAAATTGTCAAGATGTATATAATAAGGTGTGCAAATTCTCATATGTCAATTATACTCAATAAAGCTAAGAAAATATAAAAAAAGAAAAGTAAAATGTTGTTGTCTTAAGCTGTTCGTGTGGTGACAGCTTGTCACACTGAGATAGGTTCTAATGTCTACTCACAGATGAGGGGAATGAGTCCTTCACAAGTGGTCTCTTCTTTCCTTCTTTCAGGAATAGACCCTGTGTAGTAGGTGACATAAATGTCAGATATTGTAGATGCTGTCGTAGTTTCAGGGGGCATTTTTTTGATATTCAGACAAATTGACTGTATTCCAGTATATGTTAATTTTAATAAACTTGGAGCTGGGCCTGTTGAACATGTGTTGCAATAAACACACCCCATTCAGAATGATTCATGGGCCCCAGTCCCCACAATGAACCTGTGTCACCTCTCTTGCTCTTTACTTATGAAAAGAAAGTAGGAATGTGAACAGGTAGGCTGGAGGTTAGGGACATCAAGAATGTCAGTCTTGGACAGTTAGCTTGGATATTTCTGTGATTTTAAATACACAGCTTTAAGTGAGAGATCAAGGAAATTTTAAGGCCCTTAATTGAGGCAATAATTGTCCTAGATGGCTTTTCTGTATTAAGTTATAGTTCATATATTTTATAGTCTATGAAGCTTTTCAGTATAGTTTAGAAAAAAATAGGTTTTAATATAATTAAACCCCAGTATATTTCTGATGCCAGGAACTTCAAAATGTACATTCTAGAATGAAATATGCATTATTCCCTGCTTGGGTATGGTTCTGGATTTCATGCTGATTTTCTTCTGTTCTTTAAAGAGAAGTGACAGAATGTGTGGTTGGCTGTCCTAACATTTGATGGTGCCAGCACAGTTTGCCCCAGTGATAGGAAATCTAAGGATGGTCACCAGATGACTGCCTCCTTCATGTCCAGTGGTTACACTCTTAGCATCCAAGGAGTGTCTGGAATTTATTGACAAGTGAAGAATCAAGGAGCATTTTGATAATCAGTCTCCGGTATTGCTGACTTTGGTTTCTTCTCCGAGGACAGAACTCAGCTACAACACGCAGACATGAGGACAATGGTATTTTATTCACCAAAATTCATTTTACGAGAAACTTTTCAAAATACACTTTTAAAGATGAGATGTACCACTGTGTGGTATAGTCTCCCGTCACTCCAGAGACCTCAGAGCTGGAGGGGAAGTCCCTGCTGCCGAGGAAGACAGGTGGCCCCTGACAGCCACAGGAGGGTCTGCTCTGAGATTCAGCTGCCTGTCAAGGAGTCAAGGAGGAATGCACCGTTTGCCCTGGATGGGACCATTTGGGGAAGACACACTCCTATCCCGTGTTCCTTGCTCAGGACAAATTTGACAACAGTCCATTTCCAGAGGCAGACCCTGCATGGTTTTATGAAGGAGAGGCCCCCTTGGGTAAGATACATAAGAATATACACTCTGATCACACCACATTCTCAAACTGCAAAAGTTCTTTGCATCGAAGCACCCATGTGTTCTCAAAAAAAAAAAAAAAAAAAATCACAGGCTTTCTCTGTTTGGTCCTTACTTCCAACTGGAAAGTTTAAAATAGCATACCAGAAGGTTGGTGTTGGGGTTTTTTTATTGATTATTTATTCATTTATTTTTATTAACATATGATATATTATTTGTTTCAGGGGTACAGGCCTGTGAATCATCAGTCTTACACAGTTCCCAGCACTCCCCATAGCACACACCCTCCCCAGGGCCCATCACCAGCCGCCCCAGCCCTCCCTCCGCCCAGGAGCCCTCCGTTTGTTTCCTGAGATTAAGGGTCTCTCATGGTTTGTCCCCCGTCTCTGGTTTTGTCTTGCTTCATTGTTTTTTGTCTTTAAATAATATGGTGGTTGTCTGCCATTTGTCCTGGAAGGCCACCCTGCATGAACTGTGTCCATAGGCTCGCCTTGCTCTCTGGCCACCATTTGTTTCATGCGGGGGGATGACTGGATCACTCCAGGAGGAGGGGGCAGGGGTAAGTCAGTGTGTTTGTCTTGACACAGTCCCCCCGACACACCCAGGGCTATCACAGGCTATCTGTGACTCACCAGCCAAGGTCTCCACTTTTGTCATGGTCTTTTCCCATGGGATTGTGTCTGGGATGCTCTTGCCCCTCCAGAAAAAGGAACTCCCCAACGGGAGAATCCCACATCCTGCCCACACCTCTGTAAATAGTCCTTCTAAGCACCATTCTTCAAACCACACCATTGGAGAATGCCATCTATTGGTGCCCAAACGTTAGCAGATGCATTACCTCTTATCTCAAAGAAAACCTGCAAGGGGTGGGGGCGGCCATTGGTGCTTGTCTCTGACCAACAGAATGAAGTAGGGGCACAGAGGTCAGACCAGCTTACCCAAGATCCGAGAACTAGAAACTGGGAAAGGCTGGCAGGGCGTGGGGTCTCCTACACCCCAGGGTCCCTCTCACACAATGCTCTCGGCTGCAGCTCTGCGCCCACACTGTAATCAGAGTTCTAAGTTAGCATCACTAAAAAAAAAAAAAAAAAAATAGATGTCAAGAATGTTCTTACATTATGTGCTTATGTTTATTCTCTTATTATGAAACACCACAAGCTCATTGACAAAGGGCACAGCATTCATTTAAAATTAATAGATAGCTCCATGGAAATTGGAAGTCTGGCTTCGAGCTGGTGTGATTAATTGTTCTAGTCATGACTAGAATAAGTGTGTACACTAATGAGCTAGCTGTGCACACCCCCGGTGGCATTACCATTGGATGCCCACGACTAAGAATACACCTACGGAATGACTTAGAGCAGTCCATCATTCCCCCGGTTTCTCCTTTCAGGGGGTTGAAAATCTCAAGAAAGCACCACGGAAGCTGAATCTGCCAGTCCGGCACCTGGGCAAGCTGATAAGTGAGCACCTTTTCATCCCTCTGGTTCTTTCCACACAAGAGCTGCTCAGAGAAGGAGAAAAGGTGTATGCTTCTACATCTAAAAGGTGTTTACTTTTAAGAGTCAGCTTTGGATTAAATTGCTAGTGCAAATTATAGACACTTGCAGGATTTACTATATAAAATCAGAATGCTACAGCTAGCAGAGGAGTCATTAACATGGTCGTCAATCATGTACTATGCACCAGCCCCTGTGCTGTGAAAATCAGGAGGATTTAGATCTTTGTTCTCTCCAGTTGGGTCCAGTGAGGGAGATGAACACACAAGGACACCTGCTGGATGGTCACCTCAATCAGCCAGCATAAAACTATAAAACCCTTATGTAAGGACTGGCCCCTGTTCTATACTAAAATTTAGTTAATGTTCATTATCATGACCATTATCATGAACAAACCATGAGAGACCCTTAATCTCAGGAAACAAACGGAACAAACAAACAAATGTCAGGAAACAAACGGAACAAACAAACAAATGTCACGGAACACTGACATTGCTGGAAAAGCTTCCCTTCTCTCACTTGTCCTAGGACACCAGAGGGCCAGGCACAGGCACTTCCTCCTGATGGAGCCAAACCCTCCCGACTGCCTGATTTTAGCCCCATCATTGCCAGCTTCTCACAGTCTCGGGTGTTCTCATTGTATCCGTACTTCCCACACCACATTGGCGGGAATGTGCTAGGGGTTGAGAATACAGGGATGAACAAAATAGGAAACCATGGCTCAGCACTGGGGATGCTGGAGGGTAAGGGGGGCTGTGTGCAAATGTCCTGAGGCAGGAAGGGATGTGGGTGAGTTGTCTGAAGACTTAGATGCCAGGGTACGTTCCGCAGGTGAGAAAGAGAGAGAGAGAGAGAGAGAGAGAGAGACAATGCTTGAGAAGTGGTCAGGGCTGGGCTCTGCCGGCCAGTGTAGGGGGTAGAGTATTTGGTAAGAGTTGCGGTTTTGTACTGTGCAGACTATGGAAGAACGTGGATGGGAGATGCCAAGAATCATGGCTGGGAGCCCAGATAATTGTAGTCAGGGGCCCAGACAGGAGAACATTATGGTGGGGCTGAGACAGCACAGGAAGACGAAGGCGAGGGCATCCTGGCCGGGACTTCAAACGCCAGCCAGGGCGTAAGGCCAAGGCGCGCTTTCTCTGGTTCTCTGGCGTGTCCCCCTCTTGAGATGAGAGGGGTTGTTGTTCCACCAGTTGTGGTTTCCATAGCAACCCTCTGTCCTTTTCCCTTCCAGATCAGCAGTCAATGCATTGAAGAGGACCCTGGGATCGGTGCCTCCTCGTGGAGGAAAACCATCCCGAGTTTTCAGAATGAGGAATCGTATGAAGAATTTATGCCATTCTTCGCTGAAGAATGCAGGGAGTGGGACTCGTAGATGCTCAGTGAACCAGCAGCCCGGAAACCCGAGCCCGGAGTGTTACCTCTGTGCCTCCCTGAGCCCGAGCGTGCAGATGGCATCCCACGAGACGTCCTTGGCCATGTCAGCTCTCCCTGCTGCAAGCTGGGCATTCGGCAAACAGCAGGGCTAAGTGTTCCTTTACGGACGATGTGTGTGTCATAACCAATACAGGTCTCGGTCACCCTTCCAAAGCTTGATGTGCAGTTTTTTGGCATTTCGGTTGTATTTCCACTTAGTTAGGAGGCGGTGGCAGGAGTTCAGGGACAAAAGTGGCGTGTCAGAACTGGGCAGTGAGAGCGCGGTGGGGGGCCTCGGGCAGGATTATTCATGGGACTTGGTGGCCGGCAGGGTTGGGGGTGCGGAAAACTCGCACAGAAAGACCAGGTCAGTTGGATTGTAATAGGGGGTGCATCTCAGAACGTGTTGGTTTCCCGTGCATTGCCCTGGGTCTTTGCCTCTCTTTGGGGTGGTCTGGGGGTGTGCAGAGAAACCCCAGTCTTACCCACAAGTCACGCCCTAACAAGATCTGAACACCCAGAAGTCATCCCTATTCCGCTCCATTCATTATCATAAAAAAAGATGCCAGAAACTCATGGATAATTGACAAGGAGGTGGCCAGTGGAGGGGGCATCCATTAACTCCTGCCCAGAAGGGACCCTCCGTTTATCTAGTCTCCATAGCCTCAGGGCACAGTGGCCGTGGAAAGGGACACCACCGTGTCCGCATGTCCTGATTCTCCTGATAGCCCAAACCACGCAAACCCGAGCCTTAGGGGTGTTCTTTCTGGGCAACGGCAAGAATTTCGTGCTCTGCCTTTCTGCACCTCCCACACACCTGGCAAATATTTGTTACCTTCTTTCCCAAGGTGACTTTATAGCAAGTAAAGAAAATAATTGCTTCACATAAAAAATCGTCTTTTTCTACCAAAAGAAATTGTTTTTAATAGCTGGATTTTATTAATGAAGTAATTTGAACTTCAGGAATAAAAATTTTCTTCAGAAAGCAATAAACACCAAAAGATGAAGATTTATTCATTCCTGCAAATGTTACTACCCTATATAGATACATGTATGTGTATATCTCACAGCTCATACAACGGAGCCTCTTCTGCTCTCAGACTTCTCAGACGCACCAAGCACCTAGTGGGTGCACTGGGCCATCCCAGCCGCCGTGGTGACAGCCTCCCAGGGACACTGGAGAAGGGCACTATTGCCCATCAAAGCACTCTTCAAAGTTCCCTTGCATACAAATAATGAGGCATAGAGTGAAGATTTCAATCCACTGTGCTAACTTTTAACATTGTTTTAAAAGTTTTGCCATTTTCCCCTTAAAACTCCAGGCTTTGCCTTTCAAGTATTTGAAGGCATTTGAATTAAGCTAAGGAGAGAACACCCCTGCCTCTCATGATTTGCTTTTAAATGTGAAAACTGTATGTAAGCTTGTACCCAAGGAGGAAAGGCCATAAACCCATAGCCATTGGCCCAAAGAGCAGCTGTAGGTGGGGGCAGACGGGGCACAGCCCTGATCTGAGCGCAGTCTCCTTCCCATTCCCTGCCGACGCGCTCTGCTCCCCTGCTTCTATAAAGGAATGCAAACAGAAATAAGGACTTTTGAAAGGCCTTTTCCAGCTCCGACAATGCTTGTCTTCATGATTTTTCTCTTCATGATTTTTTAATAATGAGGAAAATAGCTCAAAAGCCTCATTTTTGCAAAAAGTGAGAAAAAGAAGATGCTGCCAAGCAGCCAGGCCTGGCCGTCCCCTGAGTGCATGAATCTGACTTATATTTTAGCCCCATGCTCTTATTCAGCCAGCACTTTTATTAGTGGGCGAACATCCAGGATGAAACAAAAACATGGTTATGGGTTTTTCCCAAATTACATTCTGCAGTTGGCGCGATGATCACTGTCTACAGCCAAAGAGGGGCCCCTACCCCCAATATGAGCAGGCCTCTTTCTTTGAGGGGTGCTGTCGGCCCCTGAGCCAAGAGCTGAGAGGGGCAGGAAGGTCTACCTCTCCTCAGCACGGAGCAGGCAGGGGCAGCTTGAAGAGGGAGTAAAAGGCTCCAGGACCTAAAAGCAGAGATGGGTGAGGTGGACCAGCTCATCCGGCTCGTCACTTTCTAAAGAATACATTGAGGGAGCCAGAAAGGAAAACAAAAATTCTGAGGATATGAAAAATAACATAGGTGAGAGATGTGTTTAAACTGTGTGGTATCATGCCCCAAATTCTCCAGGAAGGAGGCTCTGGAAGGCTGGCTGAGGGGTGGGGAGTCTGGGGGAGGCCAAGCTTCCTTAGCAGGGGGCGGGGGGGCACCTGGAAGGCAAAGAGATCATTCGGGCCTTGATCCCATGCCACCTCGTGAAATGCTGCAGGAAACCAGCCTGAGGTGCTGGGGTGGTGGTTTCCCATGGGGGGGAGAGCTTCCGTCTTGACACAGCACGATGGAGCGCAGGAGGGCAAGTCCCCCACTCATGCACACACTGCTTCTCCTCACTAGGTTCCTAAGCATCAAAAAGGTGTTTTTGCTCATGGGAGTGGAGAAGATCATGTGGTGTTGCATGAACAAGTGGCAGAATATTCTAGAAGAAGTCTGCCCAGGAGGGGTTTGAGACTGGACGTAGACTCTCTGTGTCCTGACTGCCATGATCCAGACACGCCACCAATGCACATTTGTTACTTTGTAGCTGGAAGCCTCTGAGTGTGAAGGCGAGACAACAGGAGGTGGTGGAGGATGGCATCTTGGGAGGGAGATGACAGCCCTGGGGAGCGGCTGCGGTTCAGGCCACCTACAGAGGCTCCTGCAGGGCAAGAACACTCGTCACTGTGGGATACACTGTGGGATACAGCTCATCACTGAGAAATGAGCTGAGGACACTGGCCTTCCAGGTGAGCTTTGCGTTTTGGGGAGGTGACCTTAGGTCACTCCCTTCCCTTCGCCCTGTGCACTCTGCCCTATGGCCCCTTACTGCACTCTGCCCCACGCAGGGCACGTGGCTCCCCATGCAGCCACAGGCAGCGCAGGGAAGATGACCCATGTTTGTTCAGGGCATGAAGTATCACTGCACAATGTGGTCCTGTGGCCTGTCCTGTGAGATCACGATTAGATCATGGGCATGCATGTCCAGCAGGGCCCAGCTCTTTGGAGGAGGAGTAAGAAGGCATCTGGTCTGGGCAGTCAAAGGTTCAGCAGTGGGAGAGAAGCGAAGGTGAAAACCATGTGGCTTTGTCTGTGCCCTGGCTCTGCACTGGGGTGGATGATTTTAGGACGATCGGTGACATCTACTTAGAGCACTAGGGCTCCGGGAGAAGGAAGCAGGGATACCGACTGATGTACAGGCTCACTGGTCCAGTAACAGCGGCCAAAGAGGAATCTTCATTTTATATCCTAAAGTTCAGCACTGCGTGAGAAATGGCACATTATGAGACAATGGTGGACACCTGAGAGCTCAGACATTTGGGAGGTGAGCGCTGCGATCCCACGGCCGGCCCGTTGGGAAGTGCGGAGGCAGCCTGCTGCTGTGCCCAAGGCCACCGCTCATCCTCAAGTCTCCAAAACCTGAGGAATTGCATTTTCCTGAGAAAACCCAGGAGAGCAAACCTCACAGAAATGAAAGCCAAAGCCAGACAGTGGGTAACTAGGAAATGTTCCCTGAGGAGGGAGGTGGCTGCCTGGAAGTCTTCTGTCCTTGTTTTGCAAAAGGCCATCGAGATAATGAGATGACACCGTGTCCACAGGTCTCCTCTTGCCTGCGACTCCCCGGCTCTCAGGAACTGCATGGGGAGGGGACAGGCGGCACTGGCTTCCTCATGAGCTCGATCACGGCTCTAAACCCAACGGCTCCACCTCTGGAAAAAGGCAACTGAGTAAAAGGCAATAAATAAAAATCAAGCTAGGAGAAGGGAGGGCCACCAGCTCAGCCTCTAGACAGCACAGACATTAATATGACAAATAAAGGAGACGTAAATACCACTCAGTTCGCCCACGCTTGGAGACACCTGGTAGCTTATTACTCATGTGTGTGTATCACTGTGTGAGTGTGTATATGAATATGTGCACGCATGTGTCTGAGTGTGTGAACATGTGCATGAGTGTGTATGTGAGTGTGTGAACATGTGCATGTGCATGAGTATGTGTGTGAGCGAACGTGTGCATGTGCATGAGTGTGTACACCTGCATGAGCTTGTGTGCATGGACATGTGCAAACATATGTGTGAATATGTGTGCATGAGTGTGTACATGTGTGTGTGAGAGCATGCATGTGTGCACGAGTGTGCAAACATGTATCCATGAGTGTATATGCAAGAGCATGTGTGTGGACGTGTGTGTGCATGGACGTGTGTGAGTGTGTGGACATGTAAATGCACGAGCGTGTGCCGGAACATGTGTGTACTCATTGACATCTGTGTGCATGAACCTATATGTATGCATTAGCATGTGTGCGTGAACATGTGCTTGTGCATGAGTGAGGGATTGAGCATTCGTGTACGGGTTTCCACAGGTAGGTCTCCCCTACATTCTTCAGGCTGTGTGCACATTTGTATCTACTTCTTATGGCTGTGGAGGGATAGGAAAGGCTACTGTGGGCATGTCTACGCTGAAGACAAGTTGAATTCTGTTTTGCATAGTGTGGATTTTAACCCCTCGAAAAGAGAAGGGGTTGTATGCCAAACTAAGTCAGAAGACAAGAGCCTGTGGAGGCCAGCAGTTGAGTGTGTGAAAGGCAGACGTGGAGATGGGGGACAGACTCCACTTGGCTTTGCCAAGTCTGCTTCGTGGTTGGAAGGTCCAGAGAGAGTCTCCTCCCTTGGGTGGAGCACGCATGTGCACGAGTTGGTCTGCTCGGGCTGCCATGGCTGTGGCCGGAGAGCAGGAGGTCCTTCAGTGGACAAACGGGAGGCTGTGGGCTCTCCAGGCAGGTCCAGGCCTAGCTGGTGCACCTGTTACAATGAATGACAGAAACCGTGCCTAGGAGGGAGATGTCCAGGCCACAGATGGGGGCAGGGTCTCCAGCACATGGAATCGCCCACAGCCCACCCAAAGACCGTGTGCACTCATGACAAAATGTCTCAGAACCTCAGTTTAGCGAGGACACAGGCTGCCTCCCCCTGCGCAGAGAAGAATAAGAGAAACTGGACACTCTTGGCCAAAAGTGGGATTCTGTCTCCCCAGAGTTTCCTCCAGGGAAGGTGGGGTGGACTTGACTGGTTCTCAGTGGGGGGTAGGTGGCTGTGAAGCTGAGCAATCCCTGGAGGTGGGTCACCCCCAACCACAGCTCCCCGAGGACCCCCCAGGACCGTGCACAGGGCAACACACAGGCTGTGCCCCAGGGCACTCCATACACATACGTCTCCCTGCCCTTCGTCCCTCTAAAAAGTCCACGGTGCTCACAGTCTGGAGGGATGGAGACTAGAACACTTTCACCAAGGCTTCATGGCAGGGTGGGTCAGGAGCTTTGGGGCCAGACAAAACAGCTTTGATCCTGACTCTGCCCCTTAATGGCTGTTATCAGGGGTGAGCTAATGACTTTCTCCGAGCAGCAGTGAGGGGATCTGCAAGTGAACGTATGACAATACCTACCTTTCAAGGTTATTAAAAGGTGGGGCAGTGTATTAATGGAATTAATTGCATTAGCATACTCAGATAGAAAATTTATGTACATGTGATTATCTCAGATGCTGAAATAGCATGGGATGAAATTCACCACTGCTCCTTCAGAGACACTTGGCGAAGAGAGAGCAGAGAAGAGAGTGTGAGGCACGGACACTGGCTGGCTCCTGACGCCGCCCCCGGAATCCCATGGAAACGGACCCAGGCATGTTGGAAGAGACACAGTTCCATGAACATCTCATGGATGCCAAAGCCTTCTGCTCTTTGTGCCACGGTCCTCACTGACCTGGACGTTCTCACCACTGTACTGAGTGTAGACATAAATAAGTTAGAGAAAATTGACATTTACCAACTGCGTAGTTCGAGCCCTAGAAATCCAGGAGGATGAGCTAAAGCCCTCTGTCATCGCAGCAAAGCAGCCAGTTGTAAGAACTGGAACTCGTGAGCTGTCTCTGCACCAGAATAAGACATGAAAACACTTTGTAACAAAAATGTCATAATTACGTTGAAATAAAAGTAAGGAACTAATTCTCCCAGTACCTGGGTTGTGCGTGTGAGATCTCTAACAGAGGATGGGAGCATGAATCACCCGAGAGACGGCCTGTGAGCTGGGGTGAGCAGCAGCTCGTGCGCAGCGTCAGCCTCCCAGCTCAACTCGGTCTGCGAATCAATGACACACGCGACGAGGAAGCCCCGTGCTTTCCAGGGAACCCCACAAGCTGATGGCACAAAGTGTAGGGCAGGTCGAAACAGAAAACTCAAACTATGCCATCAGTGAAGAGGACCTTACCTTTCTATGGTAAGTATATGACAAAAATTGTCATTGTAACAGAGTAAGGAAAACACGGACTACATCTCATATCTTTTAGAAAAATGGCCTATCGATTTGGGGAAAATTCAGTCTGAATCCTTCCTACTCTCATACACAAAATGATGACCTGTCCCTCCACAGCATAATAGAAAAAGAACATGATGAGACTGTCAGAAGAAAAATTAAAATAATATTTTTATAATTTATGCCTTTCTGTGCAAGGTAGAAAGCTCAGAGACGTAAAAGAAAATGAAGATCCTCTGTCTTAAAGTCCCCATTAACAAAATTAAAACGAGCCACAGTCTAGAAGACGTTTGCAACATGTACACTTAACAACAGGTTAACAATCATAATGTACAAAGTGCTCCTGAAATCTTCTTAGAAAAGCAACTCAGACCCACATAGATATAACCAACTGATCTGTGACAAAGGAGTGAAGACAACACAATAAGGCAAAGAGTGTCTTCTCAACACATGGGGCAGAACAAGTGCACACCCACATGCAAAAACAGTGAATCTAGATGGACCCTTGACAAAAGTTTTATCAAAATGGACCATAGACCAAAATGTAAAACCCTAAACTGTAGAACTCTTGAAAAATCAGATGGTGTAGGGTCTGGAGATAACTTTGGAGATGTAACAGGAAAGGATTTCATTAGAATTAAAAACTTCCACTCTAAGAAAGACACTGTCAAGAGAATTAAAAGACAGCCAGAGTGGAAGAAAATATTTGCAAAAGATATATGACGCTAGACTTCTATCCAAAAATACAAGGAACCCCTAAAATTAATATGAAAACAAGCAATCTATTTTGAAAACGGGCAAAAGTCTTTAACAGAGACATCACTAAGGAAGGGATGAGATGGAAATGACCCTAAGAGAGTCATTGTTGCACAGCTGATGTCACTGGGGAGTGGCAGTTTAAAACAACGATGAGGGGCGCCTGGGTGGCTCAGTGGGTTAAAGCCTCTGCCTTTGGCTCAGGTCATGATCTCAGGGTCCTGGGATCGAGCCCCACATCGGGCTCTCTGCTCCGTGGGGAGCCTGCTTCCCCCACCCCTGCTTGCCTCACTGCCTACTTGTGATCTCTGTCAAATAAATAAATAAAATCTTTTTTAAAAATTAAATAAATAAATAAAACAATGAGATGCCACTACACACCAGCAGATTGGCCAAAATGCTAAATACCGACAACACGAAATGCTAACAAGGATATGGAGCAGCAGGAGTTCTTAGACGCGGCTCCTGGGGATGCTGTAGGGTGCAGCCACTTTGGAAAACAGTTTGGTGTTTTTTTTTACAAAACTCAACATTGTATTACTGTGTGATCTAGCAATCATCCCCCTTGCTATCTACACAAATGAGCAAATGAATTGAAAACTTATGCCTGTTCACACAACGTGCAAAAACCTCTACACCCATGGTCATAACAGTTTTATTCATAATACGTGCAAAAACCTCTACACCCATGGCCATAACAGCTTTATTCATAATTGCAAACTTAGAAGCAACCAAGGTGTCCTTCAGTGAATGGGAAAAACAAAAACAAAAACAAAAACAAACCCTCCCATCCAGACTATGGAATATTATTCAGCACTAAAGAGAAACGAGCTATCAAGACAGAAAACAATCACATAGGAAATGTAAATTCATTATGACTGAAAGTAGCCGAGCTGGAAGGCTTACATTCTCTGCAGTACCAGCTCTTTGACCTTCCGGAGAAGGCAAAACTAAGGATACAGTGGAAAGATCGTGGTCACCAGGAGGTGACCTCCTCCGTCCTACCAGCAAGTGGAGGAGAGAGGGATGAGTAGCAGATCACGGAGGATTTTTAGGGCAGTGACACTGTAGTGACAGACGCATCAATAAACATTGGTGCAGACCAATAGCACGTGCAGGTCCAGGAGGGCCACAGTGAACCCTAATGTAGGCCACGGACCCTGCGTGATTATGGTGTAGCCCTGGAGGTTCATCGATCATAGCAAATGTACTGAGGGGGTTGCCGTTAGAGGAGGGTGCTGTGCGTGGTGGGGCAAGAGGATATGGGGACCCTCTGAGCCTTCCTCTCAATTTTGCTGTGAACCTAAACTTCTCTAAAAAAATAAAATCTTAAAAACTTAGCGAGCAGGGCAGAGAGGGAAGAGAGAGAGCAAACAGTGATGCAGTAAGATAGGACGTAATATTAGCCACTACTCAGTGAGGACCTACGGTCCTAATTGCCAGGCACAGAGCAACACTTAACTGCGTAATCTTGGCCAAGTGATTTCCCTCCTTGCACCTTAGTGTGTGTATCTGCAAAGTGGGAGCTGATGATTTTCTATTTCACTGAGTTGTTCTGAGAATCCAACTAAGTCATGTCTGTCAAATCCTCAGTACGATGCCTGGGCCATAAGAAGTGCCCAGAAGATAGTTACTACTGTTCTTTTTATAAAAGTGCATAAAAAGACAACGCCACAGGTAGAGGGGTAGAACATACAGAGAGCAATTGCAGAAGAGATCCGGATGGGCAATGAACACGTGGAAGGCTCTGCCGTCCACGGGTCACAACGGAAACAGGACGGAAGCAACGAGGATGTATTTTTCACGCATCGCATTGAGAGCCGCGTGCAGGAGCTGACCGTATTCAATACGGCAGGATGCAGGACGATGGCACCTCCCCTGGGTGCTGGTGGGGGAGTACATGGGCAGTGTTTTGGCCAACACCATCATGTCTGTGGCCCTCCAAGGAGAAGACTCTGTCTTTTGCTCTCTACTCAGGGACATAGGAACCAGGGCAACCGGTGGGCTGGGAGAAGTCAATACACAAAAGAGTTTCTGAGGCTCATCTTTCCTTTGCTGCCTTCTAAGTTCTGTTGTTTTGGAAAGTAAAATGTTTGTTGTGGTGTCACAAATAGGAGTGATTTTTCTATTCTTTCTATGTATTCTTGGGTCCTCTTAAGAAGCTGGCCCGCAAATCCATAAAAGTTACTTAATCAGCTGTCTTCATTCTTACATGCTTTTTATTATTTTCAGCCTCCTACTCCAGAAGAGCGTAGGACAATGGCGGTGGGAGAGCTTCTCATAGTATCCAGGATTTCTGCCATGTCCCTTCTGTGCAGAAAGCCATGGATGACCAAACAGAATTGATTAGGGCCAAACTGAAAGCGACCAGTCAGGATGTTCACAATGTGAGGGCAGAGCTTAAAGCCACCAGGGAGGAGGTTCACAATGCTCTCAATGAGTTCCAATCTAAATAAAGTCTCTCAAAGGTAGGGTAACTGAGACAGAAGATAGAATTAGTGATCTGGAGGACAAACAGATAGAGAGAAAGGATCAGGAGGAAGCCTGGAACAAAGAGCTTAGAGACCACGAAAACAGAATCAGGGAAATAAATGATGCCATGAAGCATTCCAACGTCAGAATTATTGGAATCCCTGAAGGGGAGGAGAAAGAAAGAAGTCTAGAAGATATAGTGGAACAAGTCCTTCATGAATATTTTCCCAATCTCGCGAATGGAACCAGAGTTCATGTACTAGAGGCTGAACGGTCTCCACCCAAGATTCTACATTCCAAAAAAA
>NC_081568.1:4014501-4033364 GCF_022355385.1 Mustela nigripes
TCGTGGTTGGGCCATTGTGGCACTCTGATTGTACCTGTGTTCAACTCTAGGAATTTCCTTAATATATCAGTGAAATAATTTCTAGATGTCCTTCAGGCTAAGGTGGCAGCGAACTTAGATGCTCAGCCCTGCCCAACTTGTTTCCTCAGCAGACAGATTCTGATCATGTTTAATACAGCTTCTGAGAGCTGAGAAAATCCAGCAGGTGGTGGTGAAGACATCAGAGATAACAGGGGGCACAGATGTCTTCCTACTTCAGCCTTTGAAGAGATGATGTTCAGATGGCCAGCAGAGACATGGGCCAAAGGGAGGGGCTGTCTCAGAAGAGGAGCAGGCTGCTGTGTTCTGCCTTCCCTGGACGCTGAGGCGGTCCCTGCTCGGTTACGTATGGGGCCTTTCATGTTCAAGACAGAAGTGGCTGCTAATTCAGGTCATGGGATTCTTCCTGTGTCCCACTCTGCTCCTCTGGGAGGGAGGCCTCGGCAGGGGTGGAAGGTGAGTGGCACCACCCAGCCGAGGATGGGGCACCCCCATGGGAGGGAGCTGCAAAGAGAGCCCATGCTACACTCAATGCCCACAACTCTGGCGTGGGGTCCGGTACAAGTGTCAGCAGGCTGTCTGAGGATCGAGGACCACAGGTGGCTATGCTGGAGGGACAGTGACACGGGAGAGGCCACCTCCGACAGCATCCCTGGCTCTGCTAGGATCAGACTGGCTTTCCCCTGTGGTAGTTGCACTGGTGGGAGCATTGATGTAATCAGTATCAAAACATGTGACTCTTCAGGAGAAATCCTACCACAAAATAAGTGGATCCTTCTGTCTGTTCTCTAGTGCCCTGCTCTGGCTGTGTGCTGTGTGTACAATACCCAAGTCCCACTTCCATTCATGGTTGGAAGCGAGGCCTCTAACAGTGAGGTCTGGGACTTGCTTGTCCTCAAGACGTGGAGCTCACACCCCGCCATGCTCTCCATAGACATTTCTCAGATAGACCTAAATGCAATATGTATGCATCCATTGGCGGTCTGTGCTATTGAAGACCTCGTCCTAGAGCTGTAGAGGGTACAGAGCTGAATAAGAGCATCTGTGCCCAGGAACACACATTCCGGGAGTGAGGGGGCCTTGGCCCACTCAGGCTACCATGACAGAATGCCAGAAGCTGGAGACTGACCACGGACATTTGTGTTCTCACCATCCTGGAGGCTAGACGTCTAATACCAAGGTGTGAGGAGGGCTCTTTCCTGGTGACAGCTCTCCTTCTGGCTTGCAGATGGCTGCTTCTTGCTGTGTCCTTGCATGACCTCCCTGTGTACTTGGGGGAAGAGAGATAGAGCCCGTGCTCTATCTCTTTTTATATGGACACCACCCTGGTGACCTCACTTGACCTTCATTATCTCTCTAAAGGCCCAAATACTATCGCACGGGGGGTTAGAGCTTCTATATAAGAATTTGGGGGGAACAAAATTCAGTCCATATCCAATGGAAACCAAAAGGGAAAAAGAAAGTATTAATTATTACTTTCTTACCATGATTTGGTACAAAATTCAGGAATAGGCTGAAATGAACCTAGCTTATTAAAACTCCCAGTATTCTCAAAAAGTACCCCTATTATGAACATGTCAAATAAGTGGTCTAAAATGAAGAGAATTATTATAATTTGAAACGTAAATCATCACAATCATAACCATTAAGAGTTTCCTTGGCGTTTCCCTCCTGGGATATCTCAAAGATGATGAAATATGAAATTAAGCAGAGCTTATTAAGATCAACCATTTTTATCATATGACCTTTTCATTTCAAAATGTAGATGCACATAATAAATAAGTTTCCCAGCGTCTATGACTGCTCCGAGGTTTCCACCACTCTGAAAGAAACCAAGCTAATTAGACGTGAAATATCAACTGGTGAGCAATTACAGCCTAACCAACAAATACCCCAGTGACTCTGGGAATTTGATAAATTTATGATTTAGGCAAATCTCAAGGTTGTGTCTGTGTCGTGAATTCAGAAACAGCAGTAAAACCTGGACATCACCAACATTAAATCTGTGGCTATCTACTTTTATTTGGTTGTTAATAAGTAAGTATATAGGGACATTTTTCATCTGTTAGATTTCTCTGCATATTTCTAATTTTTCTATTACTTCTCCTCCCCAGCTTTGAAAAGGAAAAGCTTAAGGAAAAGCATGATTTCTTCTGTGTAATGAACTGACAGAACTCTATTCACCCAAATAAATAGATAAACACATAAAAATCAGAAGTTCTAAATTCTGGAAGGTTAATAAACAAAAGATCTAAAATCAAAGACCCAAAATGCTGCCTGTTTTGCCTTTTATGTATATACTATTTTGGCAATTCTTACCCAGCTATCGGAACAGGTGGGGATTTTGACTGTCATCTTCTTTTGGGTTCATCCTAGAGCAGAACCTGTAGTTTGGGCACAGGTGGTCTGTTTGGAAGGAAACTGAAAGACGCTGAGTGTTGAGTTGGAAGTGGGGGGACTGTCCTCATGCTACTGGGCTCCTACTACTGTGGGATGAGGCACAGACTTCCTGCAGATGCCCAAGGGTGATGTGGATGTGCCCCAGAATCATTCCTCTGGAGAAGAGGACATCCTCTTTGGGTGTCAGTTACACCCAGAAGAATTTCCCCCCAACATTTCCAGGTTGCCCTTCTTACTGAAAATAATCACACTGCCATTCCAAAAAACAAGTAGGTCAGCAAAAAACCACCAAATAAACCTGCATGCATGCACACACACACACACACAGAGAGAGACACACACACACACTGAAGCAAAGAGGTGAAGCAGGCTCCTGCGGTGGCACCTTGACAGCTTGTATGGGAACTGTCCATCCACTGCACTCAGAATCCACATGGACATGACAACATGACATGGGCACCTGGAACCCCATCCCCACAGGCACCACTGCTGTCTACTCACAGTCACATTAAACCTGCTCTGTCTTCATCTGCGTGGTGGTGGCTGGCCATTGCCGCAGACTATTAAAAAGACATAAATGATCCAGCTATTCCACGTCTGAGTCGGTAGCCTAGAGAAGTGAAGGCAGGATCTCCGAGAGACCTGTGCATGCCCGTGTTCATGGCAGCATGATTCACAATAGCTAAAAGGTAAAGCACGCTAAGTTGGATGAATGAATAAGCAAAATGTGATATATACATGCAGTGGAATATTATTCAGTCTTAAAAAAAGAAAGGAATTCTGTCACATGCTACAACATGAATGATTCTTGAGGACATTAAACTCAATGAAAGAAGCCAGTCTCACCAAGACAAACACTTTCTGATGCTACAGCAGTGAGTCCCTACAGTAATCAAAAGCCCAGATATAGAGATTAGAATGGTGGTTTCCAGGAACTGAGGGGATGGGAGTCATTTAATGGACTTGGAGTTTTAGCAGATAAGAGTTCCGGAGGGGGATAGTGCACGTGGCCACATGGCAACGTGCATGTGCTGAAGGCTACTGAGCTGTTCACTTCAAAGAGAAAAATGGTAACGTGTGTGTCTGTACATGCGACCACGATAAGAAGGAGAGACATAAAGGAAGAGCACTGTGGGATAAGCTACAGTCTCTGCTGCTGTGGGTGGTCTCAGGGAGTAAATGAAATTTGTCAGCTCCCTTCTCCACCACCCATTCTAAACTCCCCCAGTAGGGACAATAGCCCCTGGTCTCTAGCCCAAAATTTTGGATCCATACCTCCTGTCTTGATTGCATTTTTCTTCCTAGCTGTGCTTGATGCAACTTGCCCATCCACTTGTCACCATGGAGTTCAGAGGCAGGAAAAGGCATCTTGATGACTCTGATCTTGGATATTCTCCCTGAAGCTCTCTTGAGAAGAAATGTAAACTCATCATGATGATAAGAGTCCCCTCCCTTTGTCGATATAGTTGTTCCTTTATTTACTGGTTCATCAATCTTTAAATTCCTTTTAGAGTCATGCCAGCTAATAGTCTCAAGTCAAGTGTTTGTGTTTTCTGGTATCACCAAATAAAGGTCTGATTGGTAATGGTCAGGGAAGGCTATGTGCCCAACAAATCTGAATTCTTCAGTCTCACTATCCATAGGATCCTTGGATTCAGAGATCTTTATTAACAGCCTGGGGATTAAAACAGACGTGGGGTACAGTCCATGGATCAGGAAATATTGGAAACTGTTTCACAGGGAGGTTGCAATTTTGTGGGCGTGGAGGTCATCTTAATGGTTCAGGAGAAGGAGAAGCTGGGGAAAGAAAGTGTGCACAAATAGGAAGGTGACAGAGTTTTAAGTTCTGCACATTTCTCATTGGCATTGCCTGAAGAATCATTCTGGGAGCAATTCTAGAACTGAAATTGCATCTGTTTCATAGGATACTTGAGATTTTTTTTCTAAGTTCTGTTCTGGTTTTCTCTCATAAACAAGATATCCATGTCAAATGTTCCCCAAAGTGGGCACAATAATTCCAATTTGTATGTCATGAAATAAGCCATGTAGAGACATGTGTGCATGTTTTAATTAAATAACGTAAGAGCGGGTTCCTGGGTGTCCCAGTCAGTTAAGCAACTGCCTTCAGCTCAGGTCATGATCCTGGAGTCCCAGGATCGAGTCCCACATCAGGCTCTCAGCTCCATGGGGAGTCGTCTCCCTTTGACAGTCTCCCCTTTCATGCTCTCTCTCTCTCTCTCTCTCTCTCTCAAATAAATAAATAAAAATCTTTTAAAAAATAACAAGTGCATGAAACAGTTGATATCTACTGTAAACTGATGTGTAGATGTAGATTCAGCCTGCAAGGACTTCATCCAGCCCCGTTCAGTGCAAATGAGGCATTTGCAAACACATGTCTCTAGAATTTGCTCAAAAGTAGTCATGACCAACTGAGACTTTCTAAACCCCAGTTTCAGGCAAATGCAACTAAACAAAGCAGCTCTCAGCTCATAAAGACAAGATGGGAAGAATGTCCATATGTTATACTGAAAACACAGAACATGTTGAGATGTATTCCTACGTGCTGGTTTGAGAAGACTTCTAAACACACCCTACCAAGAGCCAAGCTCGAGTGATGGAAATATCGGGTCCATGGCCTCAACAATGAGCCAGAGGCTGGGCCAAGTAGTTCATAAGAGTGCTCTGTGTTAGGAGGTTAGAAGCCTAGGGACCAAAATAAACCGCAAACTGAGAGGACCAGTGAAGGAGTTGAAGCTCATATCTCGGCTGACACTGACTTCATCATTGCAAGCAAGGTGGCCCTGAGCCCGTGGAAATTCAAGGGTTCTCAAATACTCCATGACTCCCAAGTCAAGGATTCTGGTCTACGGCAGCAAGGGTCATGGCCAAATCTCAGTGGAGCCCATTTGTTAAAGCTCACGGTCCAACCACCATCAAGTACACACCTGTAGCTGAACATTAGGTCTATGGAACTTGTTGGACATCAGTAAAGAGTCGCTGGGAGAGATACAGGATTTGGGCTTGCTCTGAGTGATTCTGGGGAAGGTTTAGGAAAGTGGCATGGAATTCTGAATTGAATACTATCAGCAAGTGGCGATAACTTGGTGATTGGATATCTTAAGTTTTATCTGAGAGAAGGTAGACCAGAGTTTCCACTGGTAAGAATCACTCATGTTGACAAAGGAGGTACAGAGAGGTTTTATGTAGGAGAGAGGCATTTGTCTCTGTCTTGTTCCCTCTGTGGACTTGGAGTGGCCTTGTTCACAAATTATTTATAATCTTGGACCATTCTATATGCTCACCTAGGAATGTAGCGGTTCAGCTGCCAACAAGGCTGTTTTTTCACTTTCTTGGGATTTATACTATATTTTATTTCATTTAGCGCAAAGAGAAGTTGATTCTTTAAGGACAACAGAACTCCTCCTCAAATGGTCTTTGGGATTTTCCTCTCTTTCATAATTAACAGTTATCATTGATGAGGTGCAAATGTGTCCAGGGCTCACGCCAAAACACTATCTCACAATTTCACATTGAAAAGATTTTTGTAAAACCCTAGGGATTAAGAATGTGTCTAATTAACAGAGAAAGTGAGCTGTGAACATGAGTATTTTATTCATCACAGTTGCACACAGAGACCAAGTTCTCACAGCTAAATGATGCCCGTGACAAAGGTGATGGTGGAACCTGCCTTGGCCTGGGTTATCCAAAAATGTTCCTGAGGTTTTTATTTTAACAATAGTCCCTGGACCTGACTCAAGGTGAGATGAGTCTTTGAGATTTTCCAAATTCCATAATTCGCTCGATAATCACAGCACTTTCTCTTCACCTTCCTGCAAAGCATCTTTGACTACAGCTTCCCATCAAACACACTCACATGGTTTCTTTCAATCATGTTTCTCTAAACATGACCCTTGGACTCCATATTTCAAACACAGGGGACATCTGTTAAAAGTACAAAAACTTGGGCCCTTTCCCAACCTTGTTATGTGATCATCTCTAGGGATAGAGTCTTGAAATTTTTAGAAGTCCCTCCAGGTAATTAGAAGATACCCCGAACTTTGGGAACCTTAACTTGATATGATACAGTGCCAGTGGAATGTTGGACAGTGTTAGACAAGACTGGACCCAGATTGAATTTGAAATTTAAATTTTGATCTCTTTTTATGAAAAAAATTTTCTGCATCTCTTGTTGAGGTCCCCATCTTGTCCCCAGTTCCCTGGAGACTCTTTGTGTTTTATCTTGAGCACCTCAAAAGTTTTCCACCCTGTTTGTGTCTCTATTGAAAGTCAATAGTTTTTGTGAGCTCAATTTCCAGGAACCTATGGCAGGTTTTAATGGCTGACAGCTACTCTTCACCGGAGAGTATCTAGTTCTGATAAAAACAGGGAAGGAAACTAACACTGCCTTAAGTTGAACCAATGTCTAGCCCAGGGAACTTCTCAGGATTTTGGATTGCAAGTAAATTCCCTAAAGTTGGCTTCAGCTGTGATTTCAAGTTCACAACACAAAACACCCTCTCCACGGGGGGCATTTCATAAGCGAGATCTAGTAGCAGTGACTCAGCTGTTTGCTGAGAACTTCCTGGACACCCGTAATCCCAGGGATGCCTCCTGGCCTCTGTGCCTGCTCTCAGGCTAAGCTTTCCTGCTGAGCACCATCTGTGGGGACACATTCGTGGCAGTGACCCGCAGATGCACGTGTGGTTTCCTTGTGCTGCTCTGGGAACTTCCACTCAGTAGAGAGAGGGTGTATGCGGCCCGCAGAGGAGCCCGTCTCAGCCCTTCCGCTGATGGCGTGCGTATGTCCCCATTCACCACCCTATAGAAAGTACAGAGGGAGAAGAAGGCACCAGGCTGGGGGAAATGGCTGTTCCGTTCAGCGGGATCTAACTCACGGGCAGCTGTATGGAAGGTCGGACCTGTTTTACCAGACTCGCTTCTGCTCTGGTCCCCAGGAGCCACAGGTGGGTCTTAAGGAGTAGGATTATTCAGACATTCACGAGCCCAAAGCCAGAGCATTTGTCTGACAAGCGGACACAACCACTCTCATGACCTAGGTGAACTTTCCAAATAGTACTTTTTTTTCTTATATATGTTATGCGACTTTGTCTACACTGTTTATGACTGACGGAGATTATGTTTTCTACCCCTACCTGCATCTTAGAGTTCCCTAACAGGTCACTTTCCAATTTCCCAATTTCTGTTCTTACCTATTTTCCTCCCTGGCCACACATGCCGTCTACATGCCCATGGGTGTTTTCTCACTTGCCAAAAAGTTGATTTTTTAAAGACTTTATTTATTTATTTGAGAGAGAGAGAGAGAGCAAGCGCAAGTGAGGGGGAATAGGGGAGGGGCAGAGACAGAGGGACAAGCAGATTCCCTGCTGATTGGGAACCTGATTTGGGACTCCATCCTAGGAGCCCAGGATCGTGACCTGGGCCGAAGGCAAATGCTTAGCTGCCAGAGCCACCCAGGCGTTCCTAGAAAGAGTGAATGTTCTTATCGTACACTGACGTTGGTGTGTGTGGCTTTACGCTACCTCCCCCACAGAGCAGAGCATGATAGGCTGACCTTTAGCTCACCTTTGAGATGGCTCACAGCTTGCACGTTGTCACTGTTCCCCGTGACATGGACCCCTCTTGATCCATTTTCAAGCAGGATACCTTCTGGCAGCTAGGCCTGGAAAGTGCCTGGAGATGGGTTCATTCTAATGCGAAGCCGGTGTGGCAGCTGGCCTCCTAGCCAGTCTGCGGGGAATCTCACCTGCTTGCCGTCACACCCCTGTGAAGTCCTCTCCCGTTTCACACCAGGGTTGGTCTGCGTGGCCCGCAGTGTATGGAGGAGGCAATGATGTCGTCTCCCAAGATGGGTCATAAAATGATTTCACTCTTCTTAGCAATACTCTGTCCTTGGTTCTTAGCTTGCTCACTCGGCAAGATGGCTGCCATCTTGACAGCCACAGGAGGAGAGCCACGGGGCAAGCAACTGAAGTCTCTGACCTAGGGCCAGCAGATGCTGAGACCCGCCAACAATCATACCAGTGGGTTTGGAAACATTCCTGGTTGAACCGTGAGATAACTCCAGCCACACCCCGCCCCCCATAGATAAAATGGAACCGCACGGAAGGGCCTCAGCCAGGATAGCCTGGTTAAACCAGCCCTAGATTCCTGGCCTATAGAAAGCATGAGGTAGCCCCGTTCAAACCTCTAAGCTGCAGGGTGATTTGTTATCCAGCAGCAGGTAAACAACACACCAAATGTCCAGTCTTGTTTCCTTAGATCCCAGTGTGTTCACACCATTTACCTCTAGGACGTGATTGTCCAGACTGACCAGCCAGGCAAGATCTTATTGCCATGACTTGTATTCATTCCTGCATCTTGCAATGCTTGTGTCCGAAAACCCAGCATTAGCGTAGCGTCCGGCAGTAGGAGAAGCCGAATAAATATTTGTGGATCAAATGCTACAAATAACACAGATGTTATGCCTTCAAGCTCAAACCTCCTGCTAGACCCAAGCCACCTGGTCCGCCTGAAAGACCAGTGCCAGAATGTCCCACCAGGAGAATGATGAGTAGGGAAGCGATGTTCCCTAGCAAAGGTCACAGAATTCTCCGCAGCTTCCAAAGACACTCCTCCCTCGGGCCCCCACCATTCCTGTGAGCTCCAACCAAGAGCTGGTGAGGACAGACTTTTGAGGGGACAGTCAACCGTCACATGTGGCCGCAACTGTGACTCAGTCTTCCTAAGAAAAGGGCTACTTCCTCCCTTATCCGGGGTCTTTTCTTCTCCTGTTTCTCTCTCACCTCCTGAGTGTGCCTCAGAGTGTTGCCTTCCTTCCTTTTGGGGGTCTCTGTGTTCCACTCAAGTCACTGGTGGCGTTCTTTCTGGGAGGAAGCCATGAGTCCAGCTATGTTCTGCTGGACGTTCTTGTCTCTCTTGGGGGCCAGTTTGAGTGATTCACTTGCCCGTCACCATGCTCACAGCGTGACACTGCCCATCACCTTTGTCATTCAGCGTCAAGGAAATGATCAGCAATGACTGTGTAAGCAGAAGTTGAGACAATAAACTCACCCCAGCCCTGCCTTCCTTCCCGCATCCTCTGCACAGAGGGTGGCATCCTTATCCTAGGTGACTACTTTCTGTGTGTTCAGAGGTTGGCATGGCATCCTGGGGACCCTGTACGTCAAAGGTGGGCAAAGTCTGACCATGCACACTTGTTGATTAGTCATCATCTGTAACTTTCGTCTGCAACAGCAGAGCTGAGTATAGCCTGCCAGCATGAAACTTCTTACAATCTGGCCCTTTACAGGAAAAATTTACCAACCCCTGCAGTCTAGGTCAGTGGATGCCAGAAATTTCCATTTTACAGAATTATTACCAAAATGGGACTGGCAAGTATGGCCAGGATAATGATCATAAGATAACAAACACAAACATTTTTACTATTACAAGGTAAAAAAGTCAGCTCTGTATTAAGAAAAAAAAAAAAAACTAATGAATATATTTAATTAGCAATCAATCCACTGGAGTCCTAAATTTTCTCATATTTAATGTTTCCAACCAATAAAAATGTCACCCAAGCCCAACACTGGTGTGCCAAAGAAGATCATTAGAGGTTTAATTTTTTAAAATATCTTTGTTATTTGACAGAGAGAGACACAGCAAGAGAAGGAACACAAGCAGGGGCAGTGGGAGAGGGAGAAACAGGGCTCCCGCCGAGCAGAGAGCCCGATGCAGGGCTCGGTCCCAGGACCCTGAGATCATGACCTGAGCCGAAGGCAGACACTTAATGGCTGAGTTACCCAGGCGCCCCTAGAGTTTTAATTAAAACATCAGCGGGTAAGTCCGGACTCTTCCTCTTTCCATTGAGACAGCTGAAGAAGTCGATTGATCTGTGTGATCTCACATTCACAGAGGAAGGGAATAAGGATGGACGGACGGACGGACGGACGGACGGACGGAAGGAAAAGAGGGAGGGAAGGAGGGTGAGGAGGGTGGGGGAGGCGGGAGAGAAGGAGCTGGAGTGGGGGGAAGCACGGAAGGGGGCAGGCTCACGGGCTGTATTTACCTGGTGTAGGTCATGTCCTATTTCATTTTCTCTGCAGCACTGGTATGGATGAGCTGAGTAAGGCAGCAAGGCTGACTCCGCAGCCCTGTGGCACAGAACTGGCTAAGCTGGGAGGGGAAGGGAGCTCTGCCCGCTGGAAGCCTGGGCTGCGCTCTACCACCCAGAGCCAGTTAGAGGAAAAACACGCAGTCACGCTGGCAAACCCAGGTCATATGTGGGTGCTGCAAGGGCTGTCCTTTACCTAAAAAGGAAGAATCACTGGGGTGGCCCCGGTATGTGAGCAACGAGAGCCTCTGGACGGCAATGGGCTTTGCTTGTGGCAGTTCTGCTCTGCTTTGAAGGACTCTAGCCCCAGGTGTGTAGAGGAAGGTTTGGTGAGGAGGAGGACCAAGAGATTGGGTGCCTGGTGGCTCTACTCCCACCCAGAGAGGTTGGGGTGGCCAGGACGGGTGATGTAGAATGAAAGTGTGAACCTGCAAACCCGAATGATCCTTCGAAGCTCCCACACCCTGCTGGGGGGGGGGGGGGATGTGAAGTGCTAGGGCTCTGGAAAACACTCCCGCAGTTCCTCAAACAGTTAAACATGGAGTTGTCACATGACCCAGCAATTCCATGTCATGGTGTCTCCCCAAGAAGAATGAAACAGCGTGTCCATGCAGAAACTTGTACACTAATCCATTATACTTGAAAGGTAGAAGCAGCCCAGACTCCCATCAAGGGACAGAAGGATAAACCAACTGTGGTCCAGCCATGTGACAGGATGTCATGGCGCCATAACAAGGGACAAAGCCAGGATCGGTGCTAGAACATGGTGAACCCTAGAAACATGCTTCTGAGTGAAAGAGGCCATTCATGAAGGACACATACGATACGGTTCCCTTCATATGACATGTCCAGGACAGGCGAATCTGTGGAGACGTTAAGGACACTGGTGGTTGGCAGGGGCGGGGGAGGAGGAGGGAGGGGTTTCTTTCCAGGGTGATGGAAATGTCCTAAAATTGCTCTGGTGATAGTGTACCTGTCCGTGAAATGGCCCAGAATCTCTGAATTTGCACACTTCATGCGAGTATATTCTATGGCATGTGAGCTATAACTCAATAAAGCTGTTGACGAATACTCGTGATCACAGCCATACCTGTCTCTTAACCTTCCTTGTTCTAGCGTCTCACACTGTTAGGTTTTAGTGTGGAGCTAACGGTGAGGAGGTAGAGAAATTCTCCGTCTGCCTGTTCTCATGCATCATGCCCTCCCACACACAGAGCCTGCGTACTGAGCTGAAAATAGCAGAGTGGGACAAACAGTAGCTCCCAAACCTTAAAAGAGACGTTTTCTTTGTGTCCTTTATTTGATACTTGTCAGCAACATTGAAGGTGATGCTGAAAAACGGTCATTATAAAACATCAGAGTAGCACCCGATCGAAGGGACTGTCCCCCAGAACTCCCCTCCACCCTGGCTGGGAGATCATTCAGTTTGACGCTGTGTACTGGTTTGAATGAAAAACCACTGGGATTTCCTGTGAGCAGGCCTGTTCAGGCTCCCCCTGCTGGGAAGCTGGCTTTCCAAGGAGCCTGAAGGTCATGTGTCTCTTTCATGGTCTCTCCACCTCCGACTAAATGTTCTGTAAATAATTAGACATTAAAGGCTTGCAAATAATGAAGCTGCCATCTTCCACGGGTAAAGGACTAATTACCAGAACTCGGTCTTGCTGATCGTTACATCCTGAGTCTGAAACGCCCTAGTGGGGAAGGGAGAGCCTGGGATTCTTGTCTGATATTGGTATTTATGGCCTTTGTGTTCCCGGGGAGCTGATGTCTTCCACTCCTGTGACCATAAATTCAGGGTCTTCTAATTTCACATTCCCATCCTCAAATTATTTAAGCACTCGGCCCTTTTATGAACAGCGTTACCTTTAACAAAAAGAATCAAAGGACTGAATAACGTCAAAGTTGAATTGAAAGCCTGGAAGCTGTTGACAGTGTTGGCACCAACGGGATAAGCTGCTCCGAGGGTAAGTGGCTGGTCTCATGAATATTCATGTCACGCCGCAAGTCCGAATTTGAGCAGACACCAGCCTGCCGGAAGCCCTGAAGGGTGGTGGACCCGGGTCTCCAGCCCCAGAAGCCCTGCAGGGGCAGCCCTGCTCTGCTGGGTCCTCTCTTGATCAGAACGCAGAGGTAAGCCTGTTTGCCTCCTGCTCCCCCGAGGTGCTTACGAAGCTCAGTCAAGATCAGTAAGACCAATGCCTGGGTTGTGGTGCAAATCTCCCAATACAAGGCCCGAGATTAATATTAGTGATTGTTATTTTAAAGGCCTCTTTCTCAGTGTTTCTTGACGAGACTTGTTAATGCATACACGCTCAGTCTGCTGGGCCCACTTCCTGTAAGAGCGAATTAAAATCAATTTTGGTGAGAAACCTATCTGGCAATAATTGGATTATTCATCCTGGAGGATGAAGAAGCAGATGGCAGGTTTCTCTGCCCAAAGTCGAAGTCTGGTGATGCTCCCCTGACCTGGGCTTCCCACAGGATGAGAAATGAGGAGAGAGTGTCATTGGTTCCCCCACATCGCCGCGCTCCAGGACCTGGACAAGGGGGTGCTTCTCCACGGCCTGCTGCTCCCAAGGACCTGAGACATTACGTTCTGATTTACTGAGGGAGGAGGAGGGATTCTTGGTTTTTATGTTTGAGACACAAATGCTCCGATAGCAATAATTCACCTGGCTTTGGCAGAAAGATTTACGGTGGTTACCGTATTTTCACGGCTTTGTTGCATAGGGAACTCACTAACAAATCATTCGGGGAAATAATTAGGGGATACTCAGAGAAATGTCATCTCTGTGTGAAGCAGGAGGAGAGAATCCAAAAGTACCTCCGTGTTTGTCAACGGCACATACAAAGGCAGAGCAAACCCTGGAGGTGTGTCTTGGGCCCCGAACGCTTGTCCTGGCCAGGGGAGCCCTCCAGGCTTGGAGCCCAGCACTTGGACGGTCTTCGTGGGATGGCTGGGCCTTTGACCATGGGGCGTGGGGCAGTCATCACCACTGAGTCACTTTCTCATCGAGGGGCACCAGTGATAATCCTGTCAGTCTGGAAATTTGGGGCAGCCCAGCCAGAGAAGCCGGCTAACACGGCACGAGTCTTAGCCTGAAGGGAAGACCTGGCAATCTTTCAGCGTGCTAACTAGCTTCCAGACAGGCAAGCATGGGGACATTAATTTCTGTCACCTGGTTTTCCACTCGCAGCCCCAAGGCGCCGATGCTGCCATGCATTGAGTTGGCACTGAAATTTGGTTTTGCAACAGCTCTTGCCTCAGAGAGACCCGAGCCCTGTAAGCTTCCTGGGGCCAAGGACGTTCCTAGGGCTGCCGCCGACACAGGGTGTGCCTCCTTCTGTCACCGGGTCTGGAAGCCACCACGATGAGTGTTGCCTGTTATTGTCTGTCTCCTTTCTTCCCACACCATCCAACAAACCACACCATCGATCTACCCAGGATGAATATTGCTGCATGCTTTGGTGGGGACACACGGAAAGATCGGGCTCGCTCTGGAAATTATCTAGCTGCTCATTTCATGGTGAAATGCTGAGAAGCTTCCCAGGAGAGCATGTCAAAGATGAGATTTATCCACTGCTCGGCATTTGCTAATTTGGTAAGAGTTCTGATCTCATTTGCGGGGCTTAATATAGAAATTCACTGAACCCGAACAGACACCTCGCAATGTGGTATTTCTGTGATGCGTGTCAGAAAATATATACAGGCATATGGTCATCGTATGTATAGGTCCAGTCTGTATCCTATGTCTATATCCTGTGTGTGTATGTGTGTGTATACATATATAAACACACATTTATATAGAGGAGCCAAAATTCTAAGACAAAAATCGCCTTAGCTCCTAATAGCATCATGCAGTCCAAATTCCTCCTCATTAATTTCCCCTGATTTTTGACAGAGGACAATGGTGATTTAGAGGGTCAACATTTCATGTTGGAAGAATGTATTATGATTCTATGTCATAATCCCCATATCTGAAGCACATAACATGAGATGAAAATCATAACTTTGGAAAAGTACCATGAAGACCCAGCAGGATCGCTGGATATGCGGTTGGAGGAACAGACCAATGGACAGGACTTGGTCATCTTCTCAAGGACCCAGTTCCACGCGTTCTCAAGCAGGTGTGGGAGGGCGGGCATGAGAATGGTCTACCCTGAGAGTATGACCCCGTTTTTCACATTGGAACTTTCCCAGGGCTGGAGTCCCTCTGTCCCCTTCCTGGAGCTCAGTATATCAGCTCCAAGATGCTCCAAGGATGGTACATGCTCCTAGGCAGTTTTGCGGTCTCAGAGCTGCGATCTTGTGGAAACAACACAGTTGTCTACGCTTTAACACCAATAGACAGTGCGGGAGAACTGTACAGCACTTTGCATTGCCGTTGTTGGAATTGATTGAAGAGATCACCGGCAGTGACTTGTGCTACTCCATCCTATTTTAGAATATATTGTCCTTGGTGGATGACGAAAGCACAGGGATAACTGTAATGTGCGTGGTTGATAATAAGACAGACTGGTGGCCTTAGCCTACTTGCTACTTTCCTACAGCTGCTGGAACAAATTACCACAAATGTAGTGGCTTGAGCAAAACACAGGTTTTTTTTAATTTGTTTTACACCTTTGGAAGTTGAAATACAAAATGGTTCTTACTGGATGAAAATCAAAGTGTTGTCAGGGCTGCGTTCCTTCTGGAAGCTGTTAGCAGTGTCTGGGGAAGAATGGTGTCACTTCGAAATTATGTCTGCTCACAACCTCAGAATGTGACCCCTTTGGGTTAGGGTTAAGGTTGGGGTCTTTGTAGCTGTAATTAAGGAAATTAAGGTGATGTCATAGTGGCATAACATGGGCCTTAATACGGTGTTTGATGACACTATACAAGGTCAACACAGAGATGGGGAGAGCCCGAGGGAGAGCACCAGGGGACGTCAAGAACTGCCCACGGAGGGAGAAAGATCTCGTAGGCCCTTCGAGATTCTTCTAGCTGGATTAAGAGTCAAATTGACATGAGACAGATCGATAGGAGAAAATAAAATTTAATTTTGTACATATGGCGAGCCCATCTATACCCACAATTCCAAAAGTAGTCAGGCAAAATGCTGTATATATGCCATCCTGAACTAAGGGGAAGTGGCCCAAGGCCTGGGGCTTCTAAAGGAAGGAATGCAGTTCACGGGAAGACAGAATTGTGTGCTGGTTCACTCAGAAGCAAGAGGATCAAATGGGCTTCACTAGGTTCCTCTCCGTCCACCATACCTGATCCATATTACAGTGGAGTTATCTATGGTGATGGTTTTCTTTTTGGAGCAGGTCCTCTACCTAAATTTTGTTAGGTAGTTGTTGGGGGAAGGTCAAAATTTCTTCCTGAGGAGCCCCTGAGAGACTCTGTTGGTTCCGTGTCTGACCCTTGATTTTGATTTCGGCTCAGGTCATGAGCTCAGGGCCTGTGAGATTGAGCCCTGCGTCAGGCTCTGCATTGGGCATGGAACCTGTTTAAGATTCTCTCTCTCCCTCTGCCTCTCTCTTCCCCGCACCCTCCCACCCCAGCTCACATGCTCTCTCTCTCCCCACCCCCCAAAAATTCTTCCTGAGTCTTTTGGACCATGATTGTTTTCAGCTCAGCATAATCTGCATGGCAGTGGCCTGTCTTCAGGGGCCCTGCCCTTGACCCCTACAACGGCAATACCAACAGTTGGGAGAGGCAAGAAAGGATCCTCCCCTAGAGCCTTTAAAGAAATGATGGCCCTGCTGACACCTTGAATGTGAACTCTCTGCCTCTTGAACTGTGAGACATTAATTTTCTATTACTTTAAGCCACTCACATATATGGTTACTGGTTATAACATTCCTGGGAAACTAATACAGGAAAAAATCTGTTCCTCCCGTTTCCCAGTTTCTAGAGGCTCCTGCGTTCCTTGGTTCCTGCTTCCCTCCTGGCTTCAAACCAGCAATGATGGATCAAGTCCTCATATGACAGCTCTCTGACCTTCTGCTGTCACTGTATCTGTCCCTGACCAGAGCCAGGAATGGTTCTCTGATCTAAAGAGCTCATAAGATTAGATTGAGCCCAGTAGGATAATCTAGGATAATCTCCCCAGCTCGAGGCTGGTAACCTTAATCACACCTGCAAAGTACCTGCCAGGAATTAGGGAAGCAGGTCTTGGGGAGTGGGTGGGGCATCTTGTATCTTTTTCATACAAGAAAAGAATACCTTGTATGAAAAATAAAACCATGATCAATGCTATTTAAGCTAAAAAAAAGTCAACAACTATTGAGTACCTATTATTCTATATCCGTTCCAAGAGGAGTAATGGGGGGAGGAGGAGAATGAAGGATCAAGAAGGCATGTCTCTTTCTTTAAGGACTCATATTCTCATGGAGTAATAGACGGGATAAATGAATCTCATCAGAGCTACAAAGGCATTTTCTACTTAATTCCTAAAGAAAGCCCAGGAGACTCTCTGAAATGTCCTGGGGCTCCTTCATTAGTGTCTGTGGAATAGAATTCCAGCCGTGACACAGGATGCCGGGCATGTGGAGCTCCACAGTGCACCAGGCAGAGGTCCATGGGGAGCAGGGTGGAGAAGGGCTCAAGCTATGGACGGTCCTCCTAAGATGATAACTGAGCAGGATCTTCAATAATGTGTGGCTTAAGCAAGAAGAGAAAAGGCGATTCCAAACAGTTAGATTAGTAGGAAAGAGAAAACGGAGGCATGAACATTCCGTGAACGACCGGAAGAGCAAGTGAGGGCGTCTACAGTGTCCTGCTTGAGAGCAAGGGCGAATGTTAATTTGCTTTGCTTTCCAGTGGCTGCAGAGCCCTGAAGAAGCTATTCTAGATGGACTTCTCTTTGTCTTTTAATGACTTACCAGTGAGAAGACTGTGTTGAATTATTTTCCAAAAACAACTCTAGTATTCTTTGCTTTTAAGATTGCTTTTCACATATTTAAAATAAAATTAGAGTTGTGGGTCCCACAATAAAATAACAACTTATGTACACTGACAGCGTTAGAGAAGGTGAACCACCTGCACTTCTCCATCGTCAGGTCACGCGCGGACTGACAGGGGATGAGCCCGGGAGATGAGAGTTACCTTTAAAACAGGCTGAGAATACTTTCTTTTTAAAGGTTTCATTTATTCATTTAAGACACTGAGATACAGAAAGAGAGAGAGAATGAGCAGGGGGAGAGGCAGAGGGAGAGGGAGAAGCCGACTCCCCACTAACAAGGAACCCAGTGTGGGACTCGATCCCAAGACCCATAGATCATAACCTGAGGCAACGGCCGTTGCTTAACCATCTGAGCCACCCAGGTGATCCTGAAAATAAAACTTTTACTCCATCTTTATTTAGGTAATTGTGAAAGGTTTGTGGGAAGTCTGCCTCTGAGCAGATACCTTCAAGTCTGAAAATGGGTAGAAAAGAAGGCACAGTTACGGTATGGGAAACTGGGATCCCAACGCCCGCCCACTGGTCCTGGACACCCCAACCCTGGCTGGCCTCAGAAACCTCCCAATGCCTTGGGCTTCACCAAAAGCTTCGGGAAATTAAGTCTAAGGATGTCCTCAACCGAGAAGTTATTCGGAAACCTCAGTGTTAGATTTTGTCCGGAGTGAAGTAGGCAATCCAAGTCTGCTCCAAGTGGGAGCCCAGTAAACCGCCTCACGATCTAAGACCCACAAATACCTTTCAATCTGCTTTCTTTAGGTGCTTTGATAACCCTGAAATAGCCTTTCAAAGTTTGTTGATCCTGAATTTTTAAAAAATATATATTTATTTATTTGAGAGAGAGAAACAGAAAGAGAGCTGGGGGAGACTGTCAAGCAGACACCCTACTGAGCACAGAGACCCACTCAGGGCTCAGTCAAAGCTGGAGATCGTGACCTGAACTGAAACCTGGAGTCAGACCCTCAATGGACTGAGCGCCCCCCAGGAGCCCCCTGAACGGGGTTTAAATACTGCAAATTATTAGATAAATTTGAGCTGAACACATTGAATATAACCAAATAAAACACCCCCTAGGCCACGGTTTTATCTGTCTCTGGGAGATTTTATCTGGGAGTCTAATTCTGGAGCAAGAAAGCCCTCCCCCTGCTGGGAGAGCCCCCCCACCCAGACCTGCTGAGGCAGCACATTGTGCTCTTTCCCCGAAAGGGCTGCTGTCCTGACCATGGTGAATGCTTCGATTTGGACACAGGGCAGCGAACAGCAGCCTTATCAAATAAACAGCCGGATTAGACAGGAACCCTGATTCTAGCTTCTGCTTTTTCCAGCCTTGGGGATGTCCCGGGGAGAGGGGGTCTTGGCGGGCA
>NC_081568.1:4033764-4086318 GCF_022355385.1 Mustela nigripes
TGCCCGCCAAGACCCCCTCTCCCCGGGACATCCCCAAGGCTGGAAAAGGCAGAAGCTAGAATCAGGGTTCCTGGGATCAGCAGCCACTCTGCCTGTTTCCCTCTATGTCCTACTAACACAGGAACCCTCACATGGTGGCCGCCTCCATCTCCCATATTCTAACACTCAGGACATGTCGGGGTTGTCTGGCTGGACCAAGAGGCTTTCTGACTGAGAGCAGTTAGAGAGACAAACGCTGTATGATTTCACTTATATGTGGGATCTAAGAAACAAAACAAATAAACAAACTAAAGACCAGAAACAGACTCCTAAATGCACAGAACACACCAACACTGCCAGAGGGACACGGGAGGTCGGGGGAGGGGGTGTGGATGGGAGAACTCGATGAAGGGGATTAAAAGATACAAACTTCGAGTTACAAAGTCAGTCAGTCATGGGGACGGAAAGAGCAGCATCGGGAGAGCAGTCAGTCATAGTGTCCAAGAAGGAGCAAGCCTAGAATAAATCAGATCTCCCCCATGCCAGGTGCACTTGTAGCTACCAAGTCACGTATTTAAATATACCTGCTTGTCCCTGTCCTGCAGGGACACACGCACACACACACACACACACACACACACACGCACACACACATCCACACCCATAGCAAATCTGATGACAGAACGCCTCCCGGCTAGAAGCTCAAAGCCCCGTCACTTCCCCAGGCCCGGCCTTGTCATTTCTAACTTGCTGGTCCCGACTCAGCTGCTCACTAACAAAGAGACATCTTGGATGCTTCTCTGGCCCCGAGACCTGCCGGGATAGTGAGTTTCTCATGTCGGTGGCCAGACAGCTGCCACAGATACGCTTAAGAAGGTTCTCACCAGGCCTCCCGGAAGCATAGACCCTGAACAGTTACCAGGAAAGAACACTGAGCAAGTGCAACTTAAGCGGACTTCAAGAGAGCCTAGAAGAGGCAACGTGCCTGTACCACAGAACACCTTCCTTGGTATGAGGGTTGCATTATCTCCCCCCAAAAGATGTGACGAATCCCTAACATCCAACATCTAAAATGTGATCCTGTTTGGAAACAGGATCCCTGCAGTCCAGGAGCTCAGACACCCTCAAGGCTACAGCTGGTGTCCCCGGAGGATGACGACGTGAAGGCCTGAAGAGGAACATGACGATGAAGGCGGTGATGGGGCGACAAGCCAGGAGGGCCAGGCTCTGCAGCCACGATCAGAGGCTGAGAAGAGGAAAGGATCCATCCAGCGCCTGGGAGGGCGTGCGGGCTGCCCACATCTTGATCTTGGACTTCTGGCCTCCAGAACCGCGAGGCAGTGAACTCCCGATGTCTTCAGCCAACCAGTCTGTGACACGTCAACGTACCAGCTGCAGGACATGGAGTCTGAACAGGACACCTTCCCTCCGGTTGATTTAATCTCTGTTGGGAGCCATGATCTCTCTGAAAACTGGATCCTATCGTGCCTTTTCCTCCTGAGCTAATTTTCAGTGTTCAAGCAGCGTGGACTCTGAGTCCTCCTACTTACGTTTGATTGACTTTCCTCAAGACACTCAGGGTAGCTTCCCATCTCCCCAGTGCATTTGCATTTTATTGCTGTCGACTAATCACATTATCTGAATTCAGCTTGGTGGTTTCCTTGCGATTGCTCCTCATTACCAAAACCGACACAGGAAGCCTCGAACACATCAGCAGCGGCGGAAAAGCATCCCCCAGGCACTGGAGAGACCTCCGACTCCTCTCAGCCAGTCTTCAGCTGTGTTCAACGTCTGGACTAATGGACTGAGCAGCCATCGGAGGGAACGTGTGCTCTTGTCTGGCCGGCAAGAAAGTCATCACCTCCTCATATATTATTCCCTCGGGCTTTCTGCCAGGTTTTCTGATTTAAAAAAAAAAAAAAAAAAAAAAAAAAAAAAGAGCCAGACTCTTCTTTCTGAGTTAATCAGGATCTGTTCTGATGAAACACGTTGCCTGCTGAGTAGGGAGGATTTGCAGATCCTGGTCTCCATGTGGCTTCTGAAGGCTTTTTTGAGCACCAGCCCCTCTGACGCACTCTCATTCCTCATTTCCCACCCAAGCGGGGGTGTGGAGCAGCTGTCCTTGGGCTCGGCTGCAGAGGTCTTCAGATAGTCCAAATCTGCTACATATTATCTCAATACAAAGACCAGATTTGTTACCCGCATTGGAGCCATTCATCTATAAAGTCAGGCATTTTTGTTGAGGTCAGTTCTTGAGAGTGAGTGGGTGAGCCGTCCCATCTAGCCTCATGCTTGCCACATTTCTGCCTACACGTATGTCAAAGATGACACCCAAATCCGGAGACTTTGGACAAGGTATTTAAGTTATTGGCCCCATTTCCTTTTATCTGTGACAGGAAGACGGACAGTAGGTGGGTGACCACTCAGACTCTCTCCTTTCTTCCCACCACCACGCACAGCCATCTTTAATAGCATGAAGCAGCTCTCTTGGAAACAGGAATGAAACCAGCCCTGGGAAATGGTTGCATCATGATAGATCTTATCTGTTATTAAGTTTGCCAAGATGGCTTCATTGTTGCCATCCTAATATGCAGAAACATAATAGCTACTCAGTACTCCGTTCCTTGTGTCCAGGGACAGTTGGTATGCCTGGTTCAAAAAGAGACATACCCCGAAATTTAGAGTTAAGTCAGTAAACCTTCCCCTCAGACTAGTATGATAAAAATCATGGTAAGATAACGAGCTGAACCAGCTGAGAAACAGTCTCCAATATGAAGATTGAGAGATGTCGTTCTGCCGGGATCCCTTCATTTCTCCAACACAACAAAGAGCTGTGGGTGTGTCGTCCTTTTGGACAGTGTCTTCAGGGAGACCCACAAGATAGGTCAATAGTGGCAAGGAAACTTCAGGGAGTCGCTTACCGGTTTCAAAGTGGTATTACAGTCACGGCGTACGCTGAGGTCAGGCAGAGGATGGCAGTGAATGAAGGACTCAGTGTCTGCCCAGGGAAAGTGGCCGGGGTCCCGGCGACCCTGCTGCCAGGAGCCCAGGGAGGTTTACCGTCCTGGAGGGCTGCCCTTCCCACCTTCCAGCGTCTTCTCCCAGCACGCTGGCTCATGAAGCCGGGTTCTGGGGCACAGGGGGCTTCCGAAGCACGTCAGCAAGAACAAGGGGGACAGGCGACCTTCTGAGGCCCCTTCTGTGTGCTGAGAAGTGTCCAGAGCTCTGTGCTTACATCATCTCAGCCAATCCTCCTACAAGCTCTGGGACATAACCTCTGTTATAGTCACTGTGTTCCCAGGACACACAGCCATCTGCTGACCCGCCCGAGGCTACAAGCTGGTGCACGAGAACCCAAGATGGGAGGCCGGTGGGGGGGGGGGGAAACCCAGGACTGCGCTGGACCCTCCGTCAAGAAGCCCCTCAGAGTGGGCAACAGGCTCAACATCACGTGGGAGCTTCCTGGACGTCCTGCCTCACAGGGGTCACCCGGGCTACTGCGTGGGGGCCACGTTGTCCCAGCGTCCCTGTGAGATTTGCTGCGAACAGACTTCATGAAGAGCTGCTTCGGGACCCGGGGCTGACCTGCACAGTTCACAAGCCAGTGGCTTGCAGTTAAATGATCCGAATTCGTTGCAGCACTGTACTCTTTGGGATTTATGCAATCTTTAAACTAAATAAAATGGCTAATATAGTTCCTTGATTTTTAAATAAAATCGGCAGGGCCTTTAGTGGGCTGAGCAGCATGACGTCACTGCCGCACGTTTTGGCTCCTGCAGCCATGCTCCCGCTCTCCCCAGCGGGCTGTCGTCCTGCAAGTGGACGGCAGTGGCCTCCCTCCGTGTCTGTCGGCTCCTCCCCGAGGGAGCACCTCACCAGAATGTCCCCTGTCTGACTTGCCTTCGTCGTCCTCCAGCTTTCTGCGCATCTGTGGCTCTGGCTGCATGACCCTTGGCTTTGGTCAGCAGAAGGTCTCCTGTTACACGACAGGCATGCGGCAGGAGCTCAGAGCGTGGGACACGCATGCCACAGGAGTGACTCGGGCTGCAGGAGTAACTCCTTACTGTCACGTGGTGAGACCAGGGTCAGCCTTAATCTCCACGCAGTCCCTCTCTCTCTCGCTCCCTCCCTGTCCCTGTCTCCGTCTCTGTCTCTCCTCACCCCCTCCCCCCCACTTCTGCTCCCTGACCTCCATCCACCCATTGTCTTCAGTCTCAGGGCGCCTTCAGGGTCAGGGGCTCCGGTCGTTCAACAGGGGGCACCAGAGCCTCCTGCGTCAGGGTCTGAGCCCTGTTGAATCCCCAGGGCGGGAAACACAGACTCTGCCCTCAGGCAGCTTCATGTCAGGTGCCTGGTGACATCTTACATAAGTGGGGGTCCATAGAGGGCAGGAGGAGCCGGGGGGGGGGCAGGTCATGTGACCCCCAGGGCTCTGAATGCAGCTGAAAGTCACAGGGTTTCCCATTCCAGCTCGAGCCCCTCCAGTGGCTGCTCCCCCAAGCTCAGAGAGCGCCCAGAGAGTGGCACCTGCCGGCCCCTCCGCTCGGCTTGTTGAGCTGGGGCAGTGAGGCTTTCCTGCACATTAGCCTCTGTGCCACGTCCTGGATCCCACAGTGGCGGCCACACCCGGGGCCCAGGGGTGTCCTTGAGAACCCCTTGTGGTCAGTTTCACAAAGTCAGCGCAAGAGTTAACATGAAGGACTCGGCATGGCGAGGAGGAGCCAGCACCGAAAGCTTTGTGATTCACTCTTCCAAATGGAATTTCTAACACAGGATGTTGACGAGAGACTGAGTCCAATGCTCTGTTTTATATTGTGCAGACACAGAACCGGGCAGGCTCAGTGTTTGCAGTAGGAGTAAAGAAGGCAGAGGTCCCGGAGCCATCATCTCTCGCCTGGGAGGAGACGGAACCCCTCCTGCACACACGTGGAGACCCAGGCGCACTGCGGTCCAGCCCTGCCGGCAGACCCAACAGAACTCATTACTGTTAACACGGAGAGCAGTACGCACGGGTGCCCAGGCCTCTGTAACTTCCAGTACGGTCAGCATCTGAGTGCTCCATTCCATTAAGCTTTTCTGACATTGACAGTGACAGGCTTATAAATAAAATATTATTGGATGCCGCAGAGGTCTTGGTGGCTCTTGGAGAAAATACCGTATTCACGCACCACACCACTTGCTGGGGAGGACTGCCTTGTCGGCTACAATTTGCCTCCTAAGTTGTAAGTGACAATATTATTTCAGAGTGAGGAGAACCAGACACCACCTCCTGGGATCCCCAAAGACAGGATAGATTCAGGGGCTGAAATCATCCATGAGCTAAGGCATTTGCAACAGGTTTACCAAAATTATTTTCTGTTTATAGTTAGCATTGCTGTTACATTTGCCTGCATAAAATAATACGGCAAAACAGTCTTTGATTTCCCTGGACACCTGCAGTAGAAGTGGAAGTTATTTATGTTGTGGTGGCTGCAGTTATAAACGGCATATGCATGCCCTCTCTTTAGGGCCAAGGAACATCATAAATCACGATTATGGGAGTTAAGTTTAAACACTGAATCTTGTCTTTTCAGTCGAGGAGGATATCGATGAAATTGAACAATGAATCTGCTCAGTGCTGTCATCACGCCCGTTTGTTCTGACTGCGTGTCGTATTCCACGTAAATGGAGCCTCCAGATTTCGATTACATCTGTGTAACACAAAATGCACAAGGATTTCAAATCATTTGATTGACTTCATCAGAAAATATCTTGACATCTCAACAAGTCAATACAAAAATTCCCTGGGGTCCTGCTCATCTATTTTATGATATGGATTAGAGAATCTTTTTTTTTTTTTTTCCCAATTTCCACTTTAAACTGAGGAGGTATTTGGAATATCTTCATAGAAAAGTTAACTTCAGGGGAGGGGTGGTAAAGTTCGCAGCGTGCCTCCTTTGTTTGCAGAACGACTGGTAAATTTCGAGCTTCCGGTTGGGAGAGCGATGGGTCTAACTCATTCCAGATAGATTCAGGGAGCGGGTAGACTCTGTCCAGTGTTCTAGATATCCAGGGGCTCGGTGAGGTGTGAGTGTGCATGGGCTTCCCCAGAAATCCCCCCAGAGGACCTGTGTGATCCACACAGGCTGACACCTGCTGGGAGAGAGAGTTTCTGCCTCCCAGGCTGGCGGGCTGTGACCCATGAAAGACGGTGGCCTGTGTTCTTGTTTTTCTGCGCCCTCCCCTTTGGCCAGACGTAGCTTTGACCACATAAAGCAGTCATTTCTGCCTCAACTGGAAGCTCTGATAGTGCAGCCGGATACTCTGTCTCAGCTGCTCACTCTCTCCGTCCAGAGGGCATCAAGCCACGTCTGCCTGTGAACTGAGGCACAGAGCCTCTCATGGCCCAGCCCATCGGTCCTCTAACAGGGGCAGACCCCGTCCTGCTCCAGCCCCTCACCCTTGCTCACTCAGCCAAGCCCAGATTTGCTAGCCTGGGCCTCAGGACCTGCCCTGGTGTGACTCTGCCTGTTTTTCTGGTTTCTCGTTGTGGAAGCAAAGCCATAGACACATCACATCTCATGTTCAGACAATAAAAGGAAAATGACAACACCTTTATTTATTTATTTTATCAATTCATAGAGAGAGAGGAGGGGGAGGGGCAGGGGGGAGAGGGAGAGAGAGAATGTTAAGCAGGCTCCACACCCAACATGGGACTCGGTCTCCCGACCCTGAGATCATGACCTGAGCCAAAATCAGGAGTCAGAGGCACAAACGACTGAGCCTCCCAGGCGAGCCGGTGACACGTCCTTTAAACCAGACTTTGGCAGGGATGTCAGAGATGTACTAGGCCCCTCACGGATACAGTCATCGGGAAAATAAGAAACTTAATCTCAGGAAACAGACTGAGGGCTGCTGGGGGGGGGGGGGGGGTAGGGCGGGGGCGGCGGGGATGGGCACTGGGGAGGGGTGTGCTACGGAGAGGGCAGTGAGCTGTGGAAGCCTGATGAATCACAGACCACAGGCCTGTTCCCCTGAAACAAACAATACAGTATATGTTAAGAATAATTTTAAAAAACACCATCATTGGGAGAGAAGATTGCTGTTTTTCCACCACGAAAAGACTGCCGGCTTGCTCACTTTGGGGACGTGCGCATGTGTCATTCCACTCCAGGTTACGGGTTTTCTTCTTATTATTGTCATGAAATGAGCAAAACCTTCAGAGGACTAGACTTCCCTGCACCTCTCTTCAGGAAGAGTCTTTGCTGGAGGTCTGCTAAAATTCTTCTTTTGGAGTCCTGCTCTACCAACGGGGATTTCCGCTGCCATTTGCGGACCAGACGGCCCTAAAGGAATGCACTACACTGAACTCGCATTGCCAGAGCAGAGTGCCTTGTCAGCTTGTGCACGCTGCGGGCCCACGGGGGTGTTCACTCCCCAGGACAATCCCACATGGCCTTCAAGAGCTTGTATTTCTGTCCTCAGTCTCCCTCCCTCAGTCTGTCTCTCTCCGTCTTTCCTCTTGGCTCTCGTTCTATTCTATTTCTGGATTCAGTCAGGTTCCTGGCCCAGCTGGCTCCACTTGTATTTGAAGCCCAGTCCCTTCCACACCACCGGGAAGCTTACAGTCTGACCATCTGTTGGGTGGTGAAGGACAGGCTGTACGGTGTTTGTGTGTGTATGGGTGTGTACGTGCAAGTGTGCATTTGGCTTTTTGGTTCATGTGTCTTGGGGACTCTGATATCTTGGTATTTGGAACAAGCATCTGCTTGCTGCTGGGTCCCAAGTTATTGTTTCTATAAGGACGAGGAAAATCACACCTTTTCATTCGTGTTGCTCCCCCCACCCAGGCTGATGTACCTTATCCTCCGACAACTGAGAGAAGCCTCTAGGTTTGTCTTTGTAGCACACCACCAGGATCTGAAGTCACCCAAAAAGAAAACTTCTCTCCCATCTGGGAAGGAGGACAAGTCCAGGACGTTTTAAGCAATAAAGGACCAATGACTCTGCGAGTCTACATTTCTCTTGACGAGTGACTGGGGAGTTTTGATGCTGGTTTTTACATGGCTTGCAGAACAAGAAGGAGATACAGAAGAGGATTTTCCCTTGTGTGCTAGCCATGGAGGGACTGGTCGTGAATGTGGGGTGCAGGAGGAAGCCAGTTCCAGGGTGTCTGGGACTTCCTGGCTTCCTGAGACTCCCATAGGGTCCTGGTGAGTGACCACCTCTCGCCTCTCACGGAACAGAAGCCCTGAGCCAACACTCATATGAGCAAGTCAGCCCATGAAGGGGAGAAACAGGGCTGACAGCGGGGTACAGACAGACTTTAAATTTGCACCTCTAACTTCCACAGCAGCCCAGCAAAATGTGGGACAAAGAGCAGCCCAGCATGATGTGCTGATCTACAAACACCTCGTCCCGCTCCAGAGCTTGCCCACGACCAGACCGCATTCTTTAGCTGTATTTGTCTGAAATGCATTTCTGAGCAAACACATTGATACCTTCTCCTAGCTTCAGTAAAAAAAAAAAAGGGGAGGGTTTATAAGATTTCACAACTTCAACAGAGCTTCTCGTCTGATTTGTTTTAGATATCCTGCAAAGCATTTACATAAATGTAAGTGACCTCAAGTATTTCTAAATACTAAATAAAAAAAAGAAAAGAGAAGCTGAATTTCAAACACCTCAAGCTGTCAACTTTTGACATGTGATTTATTCATTTATTTTTAAAGGTGTATTTATTTATTTGAGGGAGAGAGAAAGAGCGAGCTTGGGGAGAGGGGCAGAGGGAGAGAAGCAGACTCCCTGCTGAATGTGGAGTTCAACATAGGACTCGATCCCACGGCCCTGAGATCATGACCTGAGCCACAGTCAAGAGTTGGATGGTTAACTGATGGAGCCACCAGGCACCCCAGATTTGGACGTTTTAAATATTTGCTTAAATCAGAAGGAAACACTGTTTAGCTGTAAGTCATGGTCTTGATGAATAAGATGCAAGGAAAGAAAGTTAAAAAAAAAAGAAGCAAATTTGATAATATGGAAGAATGGTTGGGAAAACTTCAGTACCAATTTGAGCAAATTTCAAAGAGTTTTTAATATTTGGTGCAAAAAAGTGGAAAAAGTTCAGGTAATATTTTTAATCAAGGTGAATCCACAGGCAAATTGGATTAGTTTGACAATTTTGGTTTTAATACTATTCTATATCTTTCCCATCTATTTTATCGTAGCCTAAAATATAATATTACCAAAATATTCTAGCTGGTACAAGATAAAGGTCTTAAAATATAAATATCTTGTTGTGCCAGAAAGGGATAGAAGCTAACAAAAGACATATTTGAGAGTGTAAAATAAGTACAAAAATACAAAGGGAAGTGAGCTTGGGTTTATGCTACTTGCAACTAATGTATTTGGAAGGAGCAGTGAAATGTGTGAAAATTTTTACAAATTTGTTCAGTGTCAGCGAACCTAATTATAAAATGAGAAAAAGGCTTGTAAAAACCTGTCTGCAAATTATTGCATGAATGGCATAAAAGAAAAGAAAAACTAAATCTGAGGTTTCCTTTCTGTTAAATGGCGATTTGACATCTGAGTGCATTAGTATACCTTCTTCTCTAAACAGGAAATATAAATGTTACTCTTCACCTCGGTCACAGAATTCCTAATTATCACCAAATTTTGTTAACGTTTATTTTTTCCATGATGTTCAAAAACTAGTTTTGAACCAAAGTTGGATTTTTTTATTCATCCTCATCATCATCATCATCAAAAGCTAAAATCCCTAAGAGTAATGGTTGCCTGCTGTGGTGTTTTGCTTTATTTTAATCTGAGATTGAGGCTTAATTATTTCTTGCCTCTAAGTATTTATGACTTAGGTTTATTTATTATCTTGTGCTCTAAATTTATGCCCTAACTTTGGAATGATAAAACTTTTAAGAAATCTTTTTTTCTTAAATTTTAACTATCTTAAGGGCTTTTCTGACAGCAGCAGAATCCCAGTAAAGAGCCACTCCTTTACTTCATAAAAGGAGGGACGCTAGAAATAACTGGGTTGGGTTGCCTTCCTCCCAAGTCTTAATTCGTTCCACTCCCATGTCGGAGCTCTCCTGGCTGCTGGACCAACTCGAAGAGAACAGACACATCAAAACATGGAACTTGCTCTCAAACTTAATTGGAAAGAAATAAAGGGTCGTTAACATGAAGGTACACTCAGCCTTGTGTTTTTACAATCTGGGTACTCATAGGCACTTGCCACTCATTGGCAATCAGATTATTAGAATATCATGGCGATTGGCCAGTGTCCCCACTGACCGTGTAGACACGTCATCCCAGATTTGCTTTTGATTTAATTCTTATCATGCAATACACACTTCCTTCAAAAGAGGACTCGCTCTCCTCCATTTTAATAGACAGTTGATCCCTGAACAGTGCCGGGTGAAGGGCCTCCAGTCCCCGTGATGTTGAAAACCCGTGTGTCAGTTTTGAATCCTACAGAATGTAATTACTAATAGGCGACTGGTGATGGGAAGTCTTGACATAAGGTAAGCAGTCGGTCGGCACATATTTTGTAGGTTTTAAGTATTATATACTGTATTCTTACAGTTACCTGGAGAAAATACAATGTTATTGAGAAAACCGTAAGGGAGAGAAAAGACACTTACAGTCTCTTCTGTATTTACTGGAAAACACGTGGGTGTAAGTGGACCCTCACAGTAACGCTGTGTTAACTATCAACCGGAGTTGGTCATCATCAGTTTACCAGACCCACTCCACCTTGCTGGGCCCGTGAACTGATGTTTTCTCATTGCTTTACACTTGCCAGAAGTCCTTCGCTCTGTGTGACAACCAGACCTTCAGTTTTCTGAAGAAACATCAAAAGAAGCACAGTAAATGACTAAAGGGGCTCTTGACCCTTCTCGCTACAGTGACTCTACTCAAGGACACCGACTTCACAGTGAAAGTCGACGCTGTCCCTGAGAACAAACCCTTTCATGTCCTATCCTCGGAACCAAATGAGAACTCCCAGGACTCACCCCAGACGCAGACGGGATGAAAGTCATCTGTTTAACACAAAATCACCATCATCAAAAATTAAAAGGCATTACAGAGGGATGAAATAGACCTAAAAGCATGAATTTAATTGCAATTCAAGTTCTGTTTTTAATGAGCTTATGAGAACCCCTCTTGTTTCTTCTTACTCTAACTCTAACACTAAGTTAAGAAACATTCTTTAAATAGTATTTTGTTCAAACTAATAGTTGAGCATTGGGAAAAGAGAAAAAAAATCTTATGAAATTCCTTGAATAAACAAGCTAATACATTGTTAGCACACTTAAGTATAGTGACGCTAATACAAAATAATTATAGATAGTAACTGTTTGTGTCCACAAGCCTTTTCACAAGATGATGCCAATGGTTTTGTATAATGCAAATGATTTTTCTAAATCTCTTTACTTCTCATGGCCATGTATTATTTACATAGGTCAATAAGAATCTTTTCTCCATCCAATCAGAATGTAATTTTAACCCTGAAATGCCAGAAATCTCCTATAAATACTTGTGACAAACCTACAACTCCAGAACCAGGGCTCTTCTTCAGATGTGGACAGGATATTAGCGAAGACATCCTAGGAATGGTGGCTGATCCCTGCTCTTTGACCCATGGAATACTGGCCTTATGAGAGCAAATATTGCTTCCAGGCATGGTGGGAACATTGACAAATTTTATTATCTCAGAGAAAGAGGGCTTCCTGAAACTTAAAGGTATTAAAAGAAAAACACATTAGTGGTTAATTAACTGTATCTTCATGTCTGACCTCAGTAGATAACTGATAGTTACAAAGAAAATAAATCTAGTAAACAGCTATAATTCTAGCATTTATACAGCTTCATGTAATAAGCTCATTCTTTGTCATGGGGCACCTGGGTGTCTCAGTTGGTTGAGTGTCTGTCTTCAGCTCAGGTTATGATCCTGCAGTCCCAGGACTGAGTCCCGCATTGGGGGTCCTTGATCAGCAGGGAGCCTGTTTTTCCCTCTCCCTCTGCCTGCTGCTCCCCATGCTGTGCTCTTTTTCTCTCTGTGTCAAATAAATTAAACTCTTAAATAAAAAGAAGTCAATTCTTTGTCCTAATGTTGTATAGATCTACCTTCTTAAACCATATAAGGCTATATTTACACACTAATAAACATCTTCCATAGCTAGAAAATAAGAGTAGAAATAAAACAAATCTGAAACAAGCCATATACAATCAGAAAATCAAAAAATGGCACAGTCAAAGACAAACCCTAAAAGCTATGGTAGATGATGACATCCCCCATCTGTGCACATCTACACTCCATGGCCTCTTATGGACAGGGTGTGTGTCCCTGTCCTTTGGTGGGATTTGGCCATGTGCTTGGCACTGGCTAATGGCATTTCAGCACACACATGGTTCTAAGTCATTGGAGATCTCAAACGTTTCTACTCACTATGTCAGCTCTGCTGCTGACATGACAAGAGTTTCCCATGGATAACTGATGACCCATTCAGGTGTGTGGCTCCAGGGGCAGGTATGTGGGCACACTAGGGTCACAGATCTACTGTGTGAAGCACAACCATCCCACCAAGCCCACTGTAGATCAGCAGAACCCCAGGAGACCCACAGAGGTGTGAGCAATGGTAGATCACTCTCGTTCTAAAGAACTGGTCCCAGAGGCGGGGGTGGTTGTTACACAACAATAGCTGACAGATACACAAGTGGACAGCTGACCACAAAGGGGTGCCGTAGAGCATGAGTGGCTGCTTCCCCTGCTGTCATTGTCCACAAGTGCACACAACACATCCCACATTCAGAGGCAATTGCCTTTTGTACCCCAAGGTAAAATAAAGATGACATGGTCACCCTTTAAAACACTAGTCCCCCAAATAAAAGACACTTTAAGGTTTTCCTGTAAGTTACTGTCTCCTTACTGAAAGCGATTTTTTCACTAAATATCACAATACCGGTGTGAGAAGACATATCCCAACCAGAATGTGAAAATCATGTAAGAAACTTGCTATTTACTCATCATGGTCAGACTCACCACGAGATTGACTGGTGGTGTTTATGGTTTTCTCTTGAGAGAAAACCTGAGGGTTCTTAAATTAATTTTTTAATGAGGGGTCTTTCTATAGACCAGACTTCTTTGTATCTCTTTGGGAGTCAAGTTATTTCCTTTTCTGACATCCTCTGTCTCTGCTTATCTCTTTATGATCAATGCTCCCTCCTGGCCTCCACTGGTGCCTTCCATGTGTGCACAGCCCCTTTGCTTACCTCCTTCTGGGAATTCCTATGACACTTCCCTCTTCTTTTATCTCACACACCATTACTGTCTTGTGTCTGTCTGTATTTTGAAACTTATCCTTAAACTCTGGAATGTAAATGCCTCTAGCTCCTAACCAGTGCTCAAAAATATTGTCTAATTGCTTGCATGACCACACCTCTGGCAAGATTGTAAGCTGGGTAGTCTTATAAGAAGACATTGGTCTCTGGGCACCCAGTGGCTCGGTCTGGTTTTGGCTCAGGTCCTGATCTCAGGGTGGTAGGACTGAGCCCCAAATTGGGATCCCTGCTCAGCAGGGACTTTGCTTAAGATTCTCTCCCTAGTCCCCTGCCTCTCAGATCTCTCTCTCTCTCTATTTCAAAATAAACAAATACTTAAAAAAAAAAAAAAGACAATATTTCTCTCATGCCCAAAGGGGAGGGAGTACAAGGCTTGATTACAAACTCTGAGCTGCTCCCATCATCTGGGGCTCTGTCCAGTCAGTGTCATTCCTATAGCCCTCAGTGAACAAATGAACTTCTTTGAGGCCCATTTTCCTATTTTGTGAAAAGCAATTGCTAGTAATGACCTCATACATCTGTCACAAATGTCAAGTGAAACAACGTACGTACAGCTTCTAGGTCATAAAGTTTGCTAGTAGTATAAGCTAGTGTGGATTCCTGCTATTTGACCCAAGTGTGGTTCTCTCTGCCTCCAGGATGTTAGTAAGTGCCATCCTGGACCCTCACACCCTTCTCCATTATTCTTCAAGAGATAGTTGCATCACTTCCAATAAGGATCCTACAATTCTTTTTAAAGGAAAAAAAAACCCCATTTCTTCTTCCTCTGCTCCTCCTCCTCCTTCCTTCTGCTTCTCTCCCTATCTTTCTGCTGCTGCTTCTTCTTTAATTGTGAAAGTATCTTACTTTCAAAACAGGAAGGTCTAAAGTTTGAATATTTGGATTTCTCTTTTTAACCCAAAATGTAAGCGGAAACATCTCGCTGCGACACCTGAGAATGAGAGGTATCATGTCAGGCGTACATGTAACTTATCTGGGTAATTACTTCTCAGCCTCAGGAACCTGAGTCCATGTTCAGAGTTTTGTGCAGATTCAGGCGGGAAGCAGCAAGACCCCTTACGCCGCCGCGTCTCTGTCTCCTCAGGGCACCACACATCTGCCTTGGGCGCGAGGCAGACTTCCATGGCCACGGCACTGGTTCCAGCTGGAAGCCTACCTAACTCGGGCTCTGCCGCGTGCGGTTTTATGAAGTATTCCCACGGGTGTTGAGCCGACAGTTGCCGTGGCACCCTTTTAAATTAGTAGAGCAGAACGCCCAAGCTAATTCAAGTATTTGATCACAGAAGATTACAAATCAAGTATTTAACAAAACTGAGTATGAATGAATTTTATAGCAAATGGGACCTACTAATATCTCAATTAACATATTATTTCTACATGGTCAAAGCAGATCTGTCACCAAAATGAACAAAAATCTGAGCGTGGTATAATGAAATTGCGGTGAGAAGCAGAAACCAAAATGCTTTCTTAGCGTCTTCTAATACAGCCCAGGACAGCCGTCAAGTAAAAGTAGCCCCAGTGACGTGCAGGAGTGGGAGAGCACCTGCTCCGCCCCTGGACCATCCCCTGAGGGGTGCTGACCCGCTCACCGAGAAACAGAAGACCGAAGGACGTGACAGCCGAGGGGCGGCAGCCGTCACCGGGCACACGGTTCCAGACAGACACAGTTCATGACAGTGTAGAGTGAATGAACACGTCGCAAACACTGTGAGACATTTCAAGTCTGACAGCCCCAGGATTTCTGATCCTAGAGTTCGGATGACCCCTCTGAAGAACCGCGGACAGAACCTTTTCATTAGTAGGATGCTTAAGATTGCCTTTAAATTATCATGTGAGCATTTATGTTCTAACGCCAGCGTTGGGTGATTTTTTTTTTTTTTCCATGTAGAGAGAAGTTATTTGGCGATGAGGGCAAAGGTGGAGAACATCAGCCTAAAACGGTCATAAAAGATCCCTGAGGTACGTTACTCATCACGCGTAGAGCTGGTTGGTGCTTGAGTATTCTCTTTGAATTTCAGGCTTTCATGGTTTTGAGTGAATTTTTGTAGCTCATGTAGCAAGATTGACGTTGTTTTTCAGAGTAATTTAATGTTAGTATGGTCAAGCGGTCTCTGTCATTTTGCAAAGCACCGCTGAGTACAGGGGTGTGGTCATAGCATTGAGCTCCCCCAAAACCCAGTTATGGAGGCTAAGAATTGGTGTCGATATAGAGGTGCCTGGAATGTCCCCCAGGTGCTCCCAATCGCTGATCTTCCATGACCCGCTTCCCACCCATTCCACAGACAGGCATGTGCTCGGCTATGTGCAGGCGCCTGCCGGCCGTGCGCATTGATGAACACAGCAGACAGGCCTGTGCCCTTGGTTCATGTCACTCCGCAGGGGCAGTCAGGCACTGAGATGCAGTTACACGCCTCTGTTTATGGGGTACTCTGGTGCCCGGCAGGCACTGTCCTATGAGAACGAGACAGGAGGACAGAGCTCTGAAATAAAGCCAGACCCACAGGCTGTGCCCTTGAGTGCTTCAGAGCATTTCCCTCATGAAAACGACTGTCCTTCACTAGCTTCAGCCAAGCTCCTCAGAGCCCTCTTCTTGGCCTGTCCTCAAGCTTGCCTCCCTTCCTTGTAGGCCTGCATAGCCCAGTTTTAGCAGGAAATCCACCATCATAGCCCATCACCCCATATATTTTCAGCAAGAAGCCCCCACGCTGGAGGCCTTGTCTTGGGAATTTTCAACCCACTGACCCGTCTCTCTGCTTCTTGGCTCCAAACGTGCAGCTGCCTTTGCTGGTTTCAGAGTTGAGCCGCTTCTCTCTCCTACTGCAATAGTCTTGAATAACATCTTCTTTGCTATTTTTAACAAGTGTCAGAATAATTTTTCTTGAACACTGGTCGACCAACTCCAGATACTTCATCTTCCAAAAATCTTAAATTAGTAAGGCTGATGGAAGTGCTTGGCTAATTTGAACGGATGGCTTGAGGAGCCATCACAAATTACCAAATTGTATGATTTGGACTGTCGGCTAACAACATAGAATGGGATTTGCTTGAGTCTGTTTTTGTCGGAGATGGAAACAGTCTAATAGAAATTGGCGCCCTGCCCACATTGAGCCCTCCACTTCTGGGCTCTGTGTTCTTAGGTTGCTGTAAATATATTAACTTGCTTTTCTCCCCCGGGGCTTCCAATTCTGAGCATGGCATCGAAGCAAGAGCATGAAGGCATCTCAGCAAGACCTTATTCTAGTTCTCCTAGGCAGGTCTTAGTGGCTTTGTCACTTGGTGCTGAGGTATGGCCCATCCTACATAAGCCTTTCAGAGAACCACAGGTGTAGCAGGATACCGACGAGCAGGGAACATCTCCGATGAGAACTCGGGAAAATTATGCTGAACCAGCACCCACACGGATTGAAGAATTGAGACCACTGCCCCAAGGCTCATAATGTCCATAGAGGACCTGCAGATCATGTCCTATGTGTCCCCAAGGGCCTGGCTATGAATCCTGCAGGACATGGTGGCTGGAGAGCTGGTTTTTCCTCAGTTAATCATGGCCCCTTTGGACCAGAGCCTGCCTTGGAGGTCACGTACAGCCACAGACCCACAGGTACAGAAAGGCCCAGCCCACAGCCTCCACGGGGACTGTCTCTATGACTGCCTCAGATGCGCTCATCAGGAATAAGCCCTTCCCGCTTCCTCCCTGGAATCACCTCTCCTCCCGGCTGCCCTTGGCCCCATCCAGCATCTCTTGTTTGGACGGCGGACTGGTGCGTCAGCTCTGGAGAGGCAACCATGCCCGGGCTTTGGGGAGATAAGGCCAGAGAAGGAATGGAAAGAGGCTTTCCTTCCTTTTCATTGCTACTTCCTTTACACAGGAGATGCTGGCTAATTGCCTCTTTATTACCACTTCCCCCACATCAGGATCCCACAGTATCACTTTTATTAGCTTAATTTAAGCATTAATTATTCCAAATTAAAAAAAAACTTTTCTTTTATTAAGAAGATAATATTTCAATTACAAATTTAAACCAGCCTTATAACAGTTAATCAAATGAAATTAAATGTATCTCAACACGTGGCACGCAGAAACCAACATGTCCTTGTCTTTCAGACGCCGCTGCTGTTAGACCTGGTGAAATGTACACTGTGCAGAGAAAATGTCGTGGGATACTTGACGGAGGCCCTTAACCGCATCTGTTAGAAAATGCAGACACCGTAATATCGGAAATGGCTTCTTAATTTTATAAAGATAATATGGTGCCATGTTTTCATTTGGGGGTTAATCTCTTTTACAATATTTATTGTGTGAGAATTTACTACCAATGAAGTATTTGTAGTAATTGTTTTTCTTTTTTTATGTGTTGAGATAACACAAAAAATTGTTTTTGAAATTAAACTCCCACGAATCTGCAGTGTTACCCAGGATGACGCTTTATGAGTAATTTCGAGGATATAAGGAATCACAAGACAGAGGCCGAGAGGCAGAGGTCTGGGACCTCGCCTGGGTCTTGCTGCTTCCAGATGTAGGAAGTCTTAAATGATACAGAAAGCTGTATTTCTTAACCAAAATGGGCACATTTGGTCAGGGAACATATCTATTTTATACCCAGAAAGTCATCCAATTTCTATGACACTTTCCAGGGAGCCATGCCCCATAAACCCCCAGTTTCTGGATCTGTTTTCCATAAGCAAGCCTAGTGAACCCGCACCATCCTGCTGAAAGCAATCCATGGGGAGATTCTCGAAGGACTCAAATATCCTTGATTTGTTTGCCAGAGTTCTGCCAGTCACTTATTTATAAGATTTTACCATCCATTCCTCCATCCATCCGTCTGTCTGTCTAGCCATCCGTCTAGCCCTTCGTCCGTCTTCTTGTCTTTATCCATCCGTGTCTTTATATTACTATCCCTTTTTTGTTTTAATTTATTTTTTTTTATTAATAGCCTCAGAACAAGGGATAGAGACGAAGACGTTAAAAGCCCTGTTGTCTCGGGACTAATGAACAGATCTTTCATTGGTATGAACTTAAGTCTTTTTTCTTTCTCCTTTAATCAATAAAGCTTCTTGAGAGCATTTATATGGACAAAAAGCCAGTGTTTAACTAGTGACATGTCCCATTCTTGATGTGAAGGCATTTCTAGGCCCTTCTTGCGGTTAGCTAGGAAGAGCTCAGAGGCCCCCTGGGGTTGATTTTATTGCTCTGTCTCCCACGCAGCACACGTAGGTCCACACTGGCTGCCTCGCTTCTGTGACGTGTCCTGTGCAGCAGACGAGCGTGGAGAGCAGGGCCCTCCCAGCCCCGCACGCTTCTTCTTCTGGTAGGAGAGCGCTCACTCAGGAATGTCTCCACCGCGTGCCGGGCAGACATCCTTTGCGCAACACGCCGCGAGCATTCCTTTGTGCACAAGACACCAGAGCAGGTGTGCAGGCCTTGGTGGGAGGGGCCAGGCCCAGGAGAACCGTTCCCTGTGGGGAGTCTCTTACGTGTGTTGGCTAAGGTGCCACTCAGACGTGGTCTCAGGGTGATGGTGAAGCAAGTAGGGGGCTAACAGCCTGCCTGTCCCGGTGGGGGACCCTCAGTTCCTGCTTCTCCGAAGGAGGATGTCTCTGCTCTGTGGCACATCTTTCCAGAGCTCAAGGACACCCACCAGTTCAGTAGAGAAGTAAAACGCGCAGCCGCTGAAACCCAGCCCGCAGACGCAGCTCTGAAGCCAGTCCCGTACGTGGTTCTGGGCACACCCGTGTTCATGGGGTTGACCCAGTTTCCTGTTAAATGGGATTCCTGGGGCCCCTTCCTCCTCCCTGGCTCCCCACATGCCCCTTCCATGAAATTCGTCATTTCCTCACAAACCTTGCTCGCCCTGGCGTGTGTCCGTGCATTTCAGCTCCCAATCGCTCACCCTGGACGGTCCTTTTCCTCCTCCACGTGCGGGGCTCCTGCCACATGGAATCAGCCGGTGGCTTCCAGGAAACCCCGGACACCCCGACCAGAAGAATGCATAAAGAGCTAGCGTGCGTCGAACGAACGATTGGACGCATCGATGACGGAGTGAACAGGATGGCAAACGCATGGGAGAGCCGCAGACGGCGGTGACCCCGTGGTGGGACGTAGCTTCGGAACGCGAGGGAGACGCGGTGGGGTGAGCTCCAGGGCCCGCGGCCAACAGAGAAACCTTGAAGCGTCTTTGGTGCAAAAAGGTGATTTTATTAAAGCACAGAGACAGGATCTTCGGGCAGAAGAAGGTGCCATGGGGTTACGAGGAGCTGTTGAGTATTTACCACGGGGTTGGGGGAGGTGAGGAAAAAGGGAGGTTTTCAAAAGAACTTTCGTGCGCTTCAGAGGTCCCGCAAGGTACCGGAGGCCTGCCATTGTCAAGTTAAGGTTGTTTTCCCCTTGCCTGAAGTATGAACACTGAGACAGCTGGGAGCGTAACTGAAGCCTGTCACCGCATTCCTGGGGGCAGGGGTGGGGCTCGCAGGGCATCAGCCTGTGCCGTGTCCTCGGCCAGCCTTCTGCTCCCTCATCAGGCAGGCTCGCCCTCGGGAGAAGCCCTCAGCAGGGGGCACACATGGGCCTGGGGTTTGGGCTCAAATACAGAAATGATCACCAGCGACCTGGAAGACCACACAGGCGCACATGGCCTTCCTGAGTCTCTGTTTTTCCAGAAAGCTGGGAAGACCCAGCAGCGAGACTGTGTCGGCACAGAAGGTCTCTGCGTGTTATGGAAAAAGTGGACTGAATGGCAGGAGTGACCTTCCGACTTCTTGCAGTTGGGAATTCTATGCAGCGTCTCCCAAACATCAGATGGGATGTTCTTGGAGCCTGAACTTGTGGGGAGCTGTCTGCTTGGTTAAATGAATTTATCATCTGGTAGTAAGTTGATTTTCGTTTTCTTTATAATTTTTCTTGAGTTTTTTGTTATTTTTTACAATAAACATAGTTACATTTATAATTAGGGAAAATAGTAGCCAAATGAATCAACACCAAGTTTTAAAAACTACCTTTGTTCATCTTGTGTCTGGGAGTTTTCAGGAGTGACCTGGGGTCCAGGAGGCCAGGCAGCCTGCTTCTGGAGGAGGTTTACTTTTTAGCATGACTGAGGTCAGCCAAACAAGTAGCAACTGTGTTGGCACCAACACTCTCACCTGCAGAACCCCGCTTTCCCAGCCCTGCAGACAGCAGCCCTGCCCTCCTCCTCCTGCATCTTGCCACACCCCTACCCTTCTGCACCATCCCTGCCCTCCACCTGCAGCATCCCTGCCCTCCTCCGTCAACACCGAGGGAGGTGTGCAGGTCTGGGCACACACCGGACCCTGCACCATGGGCAGGAACAAAGACAGGCCAGTGAGTCCCCTGCGGTGCTCTTAGAAGGGCTTCTGGGTCAATATGGGGCACTAGCTTTGTTCTGTGAAAGGCTCAGCCTGCACCTGTGGCATCCATTCCCCTGCTTTATGGGCAGCTAAGACGACCCTCCTCCACTTACTGAGCCCAGAGCAGTGCCTGTGGACAGAAAAAGATTAGAAGAATGGGGTGGGGCAGAATAGTCTGTTTGTTTAACCTTGGAAAATAGCAAGAATCCCTCAGAAGGACAGGAGCAACGTCCAGGATCCAGGGAGGGAGTCGTAGGGTGGACAGTCATGGGCAGACCAGTCTGAAACTCATCCTTGCATTAATGTGCCAAGAAGCCAGCCCAGAGAGGGAACCACCAGGCAGCTCACCTGGAGAGGGCTCTGGAATTGTGAGTTCTGGGGCCTCGTAGTTATTTCGATGGAGATGGGCTTGTCATGTCTGCTATCTTTCTTTGAGTCCCCTGTCTCATTTCACTCAACATATGCAAAGTCTCCAGCGATCCTTCCACTCAGCTTTCCTCTGAGTTACAGACCTAAGTACTGCACCTGGGGAATTCTGCAACATATTATGATGTCGAGGTACGGACCCACCGGTGGGGCCGAGTGTCCCAGCCAGGGGTATCAGGACCGCCCCGGAAGCAACCGTAGGAAAGAAGAGACAGGTGGGAGATGGCAGCTGCTCTGCTGAGTTCACCTGTGACTCTGCAAAGGCATCTGTGCCCAGCGGCCCGGCCTCGCGCAGCCCAGGCATCAGAGGCTCAGCCGGCCGGCTCACATGTTCTTCCCCTCCAGGCCAAAAACCCTCACAGGAGAGCTCCGAGCGTGCACTCTCCCCTGTGGGTCCTTGGGGACTTCTCTTCATGAAGAACCTGGGCGGCAGACCGGGGTCGATCTGGCCACGGATGGTCACAGCTGACATGGCAGGGCTGGCGTCCCCCTCCCTGGCCAGCCGGACCTCGGATGCCCTTGCTGTGGTCAGCTGGAGGAATGGAACACGAGGTGATGAAAAATAAATGGCTTCTGTTCTTCCTCTTACCAAATTCTTTTTTTTTTCCTTTAAGATTTCATTATTTATTTGAGAAAGGGAGAGAAGGGATCGGCAGAGGGAGAGAGAAGAGACTCCCCACTGAGCAGGGAGCCCAGTACGGGGCTCCAGCCCAGGACCCGGAGATCACAGCCTGAGCTGAAGGCAGATGTTTCACTGGCTGAGCCCCTCAGGTGCCCTCCTCTTCCCGAATTCTTATCTTTGTGTTCTTGGCCTACTTTAGAATATAAGTTATTTGAGGTTTTTCTCATTTTTTCCATTTCTTGGCTAACATGGAGTTTATGTTTAAGGATATATACTGTACTATAGATTGTTGTTGGATTCTGATATTTTGGGTAATTTTGTACGGTTGCAAGTCGTTAGCAGGTAACCATGGTTTCAGGCTTGTGGTGAGTATAGATCGAGGGGGCTAATGCTGGCGGAAAGCTGTGTGTGTGTGTGTGTGTGTGTGTGTGTGTGTATGTGTGTGCCCTTGTGTGTGAACGTGTCTCTGTGTGTGGGTTTCTGCGCTGTGTTCTGGAACAGAACACACATGACCCACAGCAACAAGCACCGGGCACTCTGCCAGTCTTGCTGACGAGACCGGGGTTCGGTTAGAGGGGACAGATCACCTTCGTCGTGGCCTTGCTCCCATCCCCCGTGCACCTGACACATCTCCTGGCTAGTTCAGGGACGCCTGAGGTCCTGAAGTGTTCTGATCGACCTCTCCCTTCTCCCGCACCTACTCAGCACCGTTGCTTTCCACATGGCAGGATATGCCTTTCTGCGCCCGTCCACCAAACCTTCTCTAAGTCTTTGCGACCCGCTTCCCAACGGATGTGCCTGCTTCACGTCCGTGCGTGACCCGCTCATGCACACCCCACCGTGCATACCCCACCACCCAGGCCCCACTGTGCACGCTGTCTGAGTGGCCACACCCAGTGCCCTGAAGATCCTGCTTCCCTGGAAATGCCAACTTGGTTCTAACACAAATTTGATTCAGTCCAGCAAGGCCCGTCTCTGAAGGAGCCCTGCCACCCATCCCTGACCACCATGGACTTCAAGAATCTGCGAAGAGAGCCAGCTGATTGATTCTCTCTTTCCCTTTTCATCTCAGACATCACAGCACAGCAGTGAGGAGTCCGCAGTCCCTGGTCTCCTTCCCTCATGGTGTAGATGAGGTGAGTCCTTCGGCTGCCATCCTAGCTCCCAGCACCAGGCATAAGGCAGTGTCCGCATCTGCCCTTCCTCCCACAGAGGCTCTGCTTGCAGCAGTTCGTCTGCTGTTCAGAGTGACTGCAGGGCCTCAAACAGGTGCCCGAAGGAGGCTTGGTTGTCTGCTGATGGAAAATGGCAGCATGATGGGTTCAGTCAGAGTCCACAGACCCTATAGTCCCTCTTCCCAGAGACAGCTGCGATCAGTGACCTCGAGTCACTGAGCCCTGAGGAGCAAGGCCTTAGTGTTGACAAGCTGGACCCATAAAATCCACTTTAGATGATGCTTTCATGGTCCTTACACTTTGCATGTCCCTTCCGCCATCGATGCCTGTTTCCAACTTTTTGGCTATTATGTACCTCTAGGAATTTGGGGGTACAAGATTCTATTTGGACACCTGTGCTCAATTCTTTTGTGTATGTACCTGGGAGTGGAATTACTGTGCCAAGACACACACAAACTATATGTTGTATCATTCCATTGATACGAAACACCCAGATTAAGCAAACCTATAGATTCAGAAGGCAAAAATCATGGTTGCCAGGAGCCAGGTATGGCAGGGGACATGGGAGCGACTGATTAATGGGCATGGGGTTTCTAAATGGGGTGATGGGAAAAGTTCTGGAAGCAGAGAGTGTTAGTGATCACACAACATTATGAAAGCTGTCAAGGCCACCAAAGTGCACACTTCAAACTGGTTAATTCTATATGTATTGTACCACAAAAATCCACATACGAAAATAGAATTTTTGAGGGGTGTGTGTGTGTGTGTGATTTTGATGTACAGAATAAGTTGGTTGAGAATTGGCAACAATCTATCCAGCATAGGTTTTGCTGACAATAAATAAATAGATGAAATAGTTGCAAATTGAGAACCAATTGCTTTCGCTCGATGTGAGATATAATATGGTTAGTTGTAGAAACCTTACCCTCATCACTCAATCTAAACCTGTTTCTGTTCCATGGAAATACACAGAAAGTAGGTTTCAGCTCACATTACAGCGGGTGCTTAATGAGTATGGTAAATAAGCAGAGGTTTATTGCATACTTGATTTACACCCAATGTCACATCACTTTTTCTTGTCTTTGATGTTGGGAAGATCAGGCAGAGAGAAGCGAGCGTGTTCGAGTGATCAACAAACAGATAAATTTCAAAAGCACGGCCATGCTTTTATCATTCCTCTTGCAAAAAAAAAAAGGGAAAATGATGTTTTGTTTCTTTGTTAAATGTGTATAAGCCTGAAAACAGATGTCATTTCACTGATATCTTCAAGCCATTAGTGGGGATATAAAAACTAGAGCTACCCATGGGGGAGAAGACTTTGGGCCACTTTACAGCTGTGCACACAGCATATAAACGTTTCAGTAATGAAAATGGGATTCAGAATGAGCAGTCAACATTCAATGAAAAAACAACCGCCATATATTTTCGTAAAACTCACATGCAAAATGTGTTTCTCATCTATGAGCCATTTATATGCAAACACACGCTTACACAACATGTTTCTGGCAACATCAAACAGAGCTTGACCTGGTTAACCCCTTCTTGGTCAATAAATATGTCAGCGCATCGAAATTATTTCAGTGACATTTGATTTTATGGCGCCTAGAACCCAAAGTGATTATTTTAAAAAAATACAATTAAAGTTCTTTTAACACAGACATAAAACTTGCTGAGAGGACCCCCTTTTAGAGCACTTACCCGAACTTTAAAAGATCCATTACTCACACAAGCATTTTATGTGGTGCAATTTCCAGTCTTTATATCAGAACTCGGGAAATCACAGCACCAACAGCAGTCTCCACTGCCCGCAGACCACCCCAGACGCTGCCGTTCCCCTAGTGGGCATTAGGGTCACTTTCCAGAACATCCTTCTTGCAGGAAAATGCGCATGAAAAAGCTCTGAAAGGGTCTTACCGAGTACAGGAGAGCACAGAGCTCCTGCCACGCCCTCCCGCTGTGTAGCTGTGAATGGCCCCCCACCCGCCCGCCCGCCCCCAGGCATGGGCTTCTGGCACATTCCCTTCTGCATTCCCAGTTCAAAGGGCATGGCAGATAACATACCAGTCAAATGTGTGAATGAATAAGAGAATAAATGCGTGAATGTTATTTAGTTATGAGACACATTAAAACTTGACATGGCCACAGAAATGTTTTTGTTTTGTGACTGATTACACTGTCACATTTGTTAGCAGTTTGGGGGCACAAACCTTCCTCCAGGAAGTGTTGTGTCCTGCCAGAGTCATGGGAATCTCCAGTGGCTCCCTGCCAGGGCCACATCCAGGATCTTTACACACATACACACACACACACACACACACACACACACGTGCACGTGCATGCACATATATCAGAATATATATATAAAATGATACTATAGTCAAGTAAGATGCACACGTGTCTGTGTGTGCACGTGTGTACCGGGCAGTTCCATAGAATTCATGGACACACAGGAATGTTTCTCACCTGAGCTGACTGTCACATCAGAAAAATGAACACTGGAAGTTTAAGCAGGAGATTTCACATAAAGCTATACGGATGCAGATGTCAATGAGGGACACCGGGGACCGAATGGCAGGTCAGCGTCTTCCGTGCCTGTGCTATCAGGAGTAAGCCAGCCCAGCTTGCCCTGCCTTAATTCCCCCAGAGGAAAAGTAAAAATGATAAAAATGCCTTCTCCATGATGTCATGTAAGGACCGAGTCCCTAATGCAGGGAGCCCCTTAGAACAGTGTTGGCACAGAGTAAAGGGTCAATCGTTCTGTGTTTGAGTTGACATCCTTACCACTTAACCCAAGCCAGGGCCAAGCTCAGAATCTTGCACAACTAATGTGTTTGTAGGTATATAAGGGAAAATCCGATGGAAAAAGCAAAGAGAAATGAGCACGTTCATAGTCATCATAGGAGTTTTAATTTCAGAAATCAACACATATAATATAAATATACAGGCATAGACTCATTCTCCTCATAAACTCAAAGAAAATCAACATTTCATGGAAAAATGGAATTCATACCTGTATGTCTGATTACAACGCACAAATTATAACCTACTAGCAAATGGCAGAACAAAAATATATTCATTGGAAATTATTAATGCCCTTTTAGTAACTCTGTGTGAAAGCCAGAAGCAAATCTTAAATATGAAAATCATATGAGTGATAAGGTCACTTAACCTCTTTGTAGTTACTTTCCAATTAAGGTAAACAGATACTTTACGAGACATGCACACATACAGACATTTTAAACACAAGGAACAAAATAAGCTAGTGTGGAGGAAATTTGCCCCAAATACTGGATATTTCTGTAAGAATCCATAACTTCACAGAATTTCAAGTGTAAGCAAATTTCTTTAGAACTTCAGCTTCAGAAAGACCTCGTGTTCGCAGATAAACATATCTCTGTTCATCTTTTCTTTAATTTGTTAGAAGCTGAATCTCAGTATTTACGTGTCTGATTGACGACCGTCAAAGAACGCCCCCAGAGGGGTGCAGGCGTGTGACAGCAGAAGGTTGCCGCTGAAGATACAGAAGAAAGTCAAAGCGGGGACCTCACAAGGGAGGAGGATGCTCTGGATTCGAGGTATTTTGCTTCTCCTATTTACATCAAAGCAAACACCATGAATGGAGGCCTTGGGAAAAACTGTAAGCTGTTTGCTATAATTATAAATGATGTCAAATTCATCATTTTTTTATAATTCCAAATGTTTAGAGCATGTAAATCACAAAAATCATATTTTAGTATTTAACTGTATAACACCTTTTAAAATTCTTTTTAAACATTTAACTGTTTTGTTCTTTAAAAATGTCAAAATAATAATGTTGTTTCTAAAGAAACCAGTTCATCCTCATCTTTCTGAAAAATGTATTAAAAACTTACTTGTGTGTGTCACTTCTCAGGGGGTCCATGAATGAGAACACGAAGAAGCAGCCCATGAAATATAAGGCTTGTAACTGGGTGGTCAGACCCAGGAATCAGACACAGAAGGATTAAAACACAGACCAACGCCCACACCAGAGATGAACGTCGTGTCCAGGACCACGGTGATGACTCTGTGTGTCTCTGTGTGTCACAGAATGGTATTGAGTCACCTTGGCAGACAACTGGGTTTGGAGATGGGGAACTAGAACGTCCCTATCGGATGCACTAAGTCTGAGAAGTCATAGTTTTCTAGGAAATACGCTGAGGGAAGGGCTGGATGGCCTGGGACTCCAGGAAGAGCTGGAGGCTGAAGGTATGCACTTAAGACTCCTCCGTGTGTTGATGGAAATTTCCCACCAGCTGCCACGGGTTTGGTTCCACAGGAAGCCGACTTGGGGTAGGGGTGGGGCGCGTTAGCATGCCAGAAGTTGATGAGAGCAAGCTTGGCTGAGAAATATATACCCTTAATTTTAAGCTTACGTGTTTTCTCCCCACACTCCTCTACCTGCATTGGGTCCATCGCGTTAATCTCCTTTTTCAAAGGCCGGTCCCTTTACTAACCTCCATCCCCCAAGCCATTGCTCCTTCAGGGAGTCCCACTCAGCACTCCTGCTGTTTGCTCTGCTCTTCTCTCACGCACCATCTCCCTGCTCGGTCTCGGTCTTCAGCCACAGACCTGTATTGCCACTCTTCTTTATGCCTAAGCATTTCTAACGAGGGGTCTGCTCCTCCTTCGCATGGACTTCAGTCTCCTTCGTCCTACATCCCACCTGCCTTTCCCTTGTCCCACCCACCCGACTGCAGTTTCAAGGTCATTAACAAAGGCTCTGATGTCAAATCCACGTGTGCCCATCCCATACGACCTCTCAGCACTATCTGGAATGACGGACAACCCCACTGCTGAAGAAGTGCTCTCTCCTGACCTCAGTAAGGATGAGGCCAGGGTTCCTCCTGCCCCAGTGGCCACCCCCTTCTTGTCTCCTTGCTTCATTCTTGGGCCCCACTTCGACCCCGTGTGGTTCTTCTAGGATTTGTCCTGCACGCATATTTTCCTTACACTGGATTGCTTACGGCTGTGGGTTTAACTGTTATCTTCAGGATGATGACTTTCAGTTGTGATTCTCCATCCTCGACTTTTCCTCTGATATCCTGGGGCCCCCCGACATCTCCATTTGAACTTCGCTTGGGCATCTCTCCTTGATCTGTCAAATACTGAACTCTTGGCTGCACCCTCACATACTTCCTCTCCAGACTTCCACATTTCTGGAAATCACATGGCCCCTAGGCCATTGCTAATTTCTGATTGCTCCTTTCCCTCCCTTCTTCCCGCCCCAGGGTCAGTAATCCCAGCAGGCTTCCTCTGTAGTGATATCGACCGCCTTCCTCTTCCCCCAGTGCCCTGTCCCCCTGCGCCCACCTTCCCCTTGCCTTACTGACAGAAGCTCCTCGCGCTGGGTCGTCTTCTCTTGCTCCCTTCCATGGTCTCCTGACAGCAGACGACCTTCTGGAAATACAAATCAGTTCTCATTTGTCTGTTCAAAACTTTCCAAAGGTTTCTCAATGTGCTTAGAATATAATAAAATGGTATTTTATCCTTGCAGGAGTTTGGATGGATTCACAACGACCTACCTTTTCTATTTCATTCTACTTTCTTTCTCACTCTGCTGTCTCACATCCAATTAGTCTTTTCTCAGTTCCAACTTCTTCCCAAGATCCGTCTTAGCTCGGGGAATACTGTCGCCTCTCCCTGAAGGAACCCCCATCCCTCTCCCCTCCTCTGAGTTGCCCTTCCCTTGCTCTTCCCCAAGTCCCAGCTTTGATGTAACATCCTCAAGAAAGACTCCCCAGGCCCTTTCTCTCCACGGTACGCTCCTTCTTTAACGAAGGTTCCCGTTTCCTTCTTATCACTTAACACACTTGATTCAAAGCTGGTCTTCCTCCTCCACATCACAAGGGTGGGGATCTCATCTCTCATGCTCACCCAGGTGCTCGTGGATGTCACAGGATGAGGAAACTCTGGATGTTAAAGGGACTTCTCATAGGAAAGACCACTAGAGGAGAAGTCATTGTTTTCATTGTAATTGCCTGAAATTATAGCAAGACGTTCAGAAGGCAGAGCACAGAATTTGGCAAAATACAAAGATGCAAGTACAAAGATAATATTCTGTATCTCTTGGGTTGTTTGTACCTCACATGGAATCATGTACACGGAGTATCCAGTGTGGCCATCCAAAGCCACTAAAAGACCAGAGAAGACATAAGGGTAGATAATACCGAGAAAGATTTTAAGGTCTGTTGAGGAGGAATTATAATACATCCTTGAAGAATTGCTTATAATGTTTTGAGTCAAATGTACCTACAGAGTGGAAACGCACCTGTAGAGTGGAAATGATCATTCATTCAGACATCGATCACCATGAAGGCACACCTACAAATATGCATATGTATGAACACACACACACACACACACACACACATGACTGTGTATTGCCATACTGCGAGGTTCTTGACAGATCATTTCTCTAAATGGTCTGCAGGCTCTTAATAAACATATCTGCCTCTATTTATTCCCAGAACCCAGATTACTTATTTCCTACATGTACCAGGCACGTCTGTTGGCATGGGAAAGATCCTTCAACAACAACAAACGGCAGCTAGCTGATGTGTCAGGTGTTCAGAGCTTCCAGGGAACAAAACAGGGAGAAGAGATCATTGCTGGAAGAGCTGCGCTTCCATTCAGATGGTCAGGGACACAGGGACACAGCCACAGGTCAACAGACAAATAGGTGGGGAGTGGTGTGCACCAGGTCAAAGACAGCAGGTATAAGAGCCCTGAGATAGGGAATGTGCTTGACAGAGAAGACAAGGACCCCTCTTCCTGAAAGAGGTGGTGAACGTGTAGAGGGGCCAGCAGCAGGGGCCAGTCACCTTCTGGTTGGAAACCTTGTTGACCAATCTGTGACACTGGTTTTCCCCTGAGTGAGATGAGGAGCTTTGGTGGGCATCTCCAAGAGGAATGGGATCAACCTCTCTATTGAGAGCCTTGGGTCAGGAAGGTGCAGAGGTGAAAAGGCAGATGGGGCCGTAGGAGTGGCCCATTAGGAGATGAGGAAGATGCGGACAGCGGTGACCACTAGTCAGAATCTAGATGTTCTTTGGATGCAGAGACATTCTTCTTGCTGATGGCCTCAATAGGAGGGCCACAGAAAGGAGAAGACAGTCTAATACGTTTGGCCCAAGCAATGGACAGCAGGATTTCCATTCACGAAGATGCATGGAATTAGCTAGCGGCAGGCCATGATGGGGAAGGAAGCCACTGTTTTTACAGACGATGTTGTTGCTGGCTTACTGAAAAGAATTTCAGGATTGACGGAAGAAGATATGGGAAAAAGAGGAATTGTTTTGTTCTTTTTATAACCCCCCAACCTCCGTCTTATTCTTTTCCTGTGGAGAAATTCTAGAAAGGGCCAGTTCGCCCTGAGGTTCCTCAGCCATCTGTGAACACTCTCCCTACAGGTGACCACATACACTGTGCCATATTGCAATTATGGTGTCCCAAGGATGAAGGCTTCATGGGTTACTGTAGATTCCGGAACATTCCCCATTGCACTCATTGTTGGACATGTCAGTTTTTTTCCTTTAGTGGAGTGAATATCTATACCCCAAGTGGCCTTTCAAATATTTTTTAAATGCCCTAAATCTTCCTCACAAACTACTTTCTTCACTTTTAACAGAAACATCACTTTATAAATATTTATATTCGTTTTGATTTCTCTAGCCTTGCAAACGGCCAGGAGTGGAGCACCCAAGCCTGAGGGAGATGAGGTAGACACTTCTTCATTTTCTCTTTTCTAAAATCGTGGGGACACCCGGACTCTCTGTACGTAGAACACCTTCTTCACTTTTGAGCAGCCTGGCCAGACTGAAGGGAGTCAGGTCCAGCTCTTCTGTTACCCGTAACTGGTAATTTTCCAGATTAATATCACACTTAAAAGACATGTGTTTTTATTATCTGCATTTTCAGCCAAATCCTTGACAATTATTTTGTGATTTTTCTCTTCCTCTGAAAAACATCCTTAACTTGATTTCTCTCCATAGGAATCATGCCCAAACAGCCCCCCACTGCCGCAAAAAATAAAATTAAATTTAAAAAACTGTGACAATGTGCTCTATTGATTCTTTTTTTATCTGTGTATTCACCAGGTTGTGAATCATGGCATATTTCTGGGGACCAAGGTCATCGATGGCAGCAGAGGTAAGGACAAGGGACAAAATTACAGAAGTTTATTTCTTCTCACGTAAGACACCCCAGCCAAGTGCTCTAACAGTTTCCAGTGTGAACATAAGGTATTGATTCAAAGCTGCAACCTGCTATGTAGCCACGTCGAGAGGCGGGGGCTTAATGTATCAGATGCCATTCGCTATTTAGTCTCAGCTGGTAGGCCAGAATCAATGTCCTTAAATTAAGGATCTCTATATTAAGCAGGAGCAGGGACATTAATTATAATTCTGGCTCTTTCCCACTGTTAGCATGTGGAAGCAGGCACATGGCTCTGGCTTTCCAAACCATGTTGCCCTGAATATCCACTCTGTGCTCTTCTCCACAATTATAGTCTCTCTATACTAGAGTCTGGAACAGGCTCACACTAAGGTATATTGTCCAAAAAAATACTTTGACTGCTTGAGAAGATTGAATTCTAAAAGGTGATCTAATAGCCCTTGCTTTGAGAATTAGATGAGAGTTAATTAATCAATGTAAAATGAAGGTAGCACTGGTCCAACAGTGTAGGAAATAACACCAAAGTCAAGAAATCAGTAAGTACAGGGGAAACCAGAAACCTCGAGCTTTCATGAACACAACAAAAAACTCACCTCCAGCTTTCTCAGGATCTGCATTGACTCGTGTTAGGAAGTAGACCAGTATATTCAAAAATCTTGAAGAGTTTCTTGGTCTCACCCTCCAAGAGAAATTCCTTAGGGAGTGCCCAGTAGTTTCCTCAGCAGTATGCGGGACCTCTTGGATAACAGTTGGGTGTAAAATGCAAAGGTTACTGCCATTGTGTTCCTTCTTGTTCGGCCCTTTGATAAAAGTCAAATTTAAGCTGATGGGGCTCCAACTAAGTCAGTTCTACTGGGAAATGGACTAGGGGTATGTCCATTTTGGGAATCTTCAGTTACACTTGAAATTTTGGGGAAATTTTTAAATTCTAAACTAAATATTAGAAAGATGTTACTTTATACTCAGCTGGACCAAACACAATACAAGATAGAGCAGGAGATTTACCTCAGTTGGGCAAGGAGGGACCCTGGGGACAAAACCACCATAACCAGGGTGTGCAGGTTGCAAAGATGGGACATTCCACTCAAAGCCAAGGTTTCCCTCCAAACTGTGAATTGGACCCATCGGAAGGATGTTACTGCTTTTTCAAATATTTTAACAGAATTTTGCTAAAGATTCAAAGAGCATTTGAAAACCCTTGGGTCTGGATCAACATCATCCCACCTGGTTCACAAAGAAAGTTTCTGAATCTGAGCCATTAAAAATCCCCAAAGCTAATACGTTTGTAGCACACACTGTGCACCAGGATCTGTTCTAGTCAATGTACTTAATTCATCCTCATGCATTCTCCCAAGCCAGTGACTAACATTAGCTTCCACTGCTTACCACCAGGAAATGGAGGCACCAAAAAGCTATGGACCCCTCTGGGCTGCCTTGCTCTTGGGTGGTGGGTTTGGATTCAGATCCAGGGTCTGCCTTCCCAACTGCAGGGCTACCTCTCTGCCTAACCACAGACAGATTGTATCTTCATTTATTTTTAGGCATGCTCCCCCAAAGAGCTCAAACTCACGACCTTGTGATCAAGACCTGAGCTGAGATCAAGTGTGGGATGCCTAACCGACTGAGCCACCCGGTGCTCCCACAGTTATTCTAAAACTTAATTTGTACTCCACCTTTTTCTTTTCAATGAAACAATGAGAAACTCCCAAAAGTACAGGGGCTTTTGTCGTTTGTCTTTTTTCTCACGTAAGACATTATGTCTCTCAGTATTGAAAAACAACAAGAAAATTGTCATGGAAATTTTCAGAGCTAGCCGGCAGACTGTCTGCATTGCCATGGAAGGACTCAGATGTGGTGTTGTTTGTTTCTACACCCGGTGTCAGTTAGCGCTGGGCACCACGCCGGGGAAAATGGAAGTGAGGGGAGGAGCCGAGCAGAATCAAGGTTTCCAGAAGAAAAGAGACGCAGACGTCTGTGTTGTCACCATCAGTGTGCCCTCACAGAAATTATAATAACAATGTGTGAACAGCAATCCTTGCAAGGTCTCAAGCACCCTCCTAGGGACCAAGCCCTGAGCTGTTTCTCTCACCATATGTCTTTGAAAACTCACAAAGGCCCTTCAAGGACAGCCCAATGCCACCCACATCTCTTCTGGCTTCAATGCCAAGACTCTTCACCGTTAGGATATGTCGCTTCCTAGAAACAAAGAAGAACAAAGCCTCAACTCGGATCCACTGCAGGCACCTGCAGACCAAGCCGTGGACCACACTCCTTCATCTACCTGAGCCAGCCCTGCGCACCATGGGAGCTACCCATCACAGTCACGTGCAGGTGAAGAAGGTGTCGTCCTCACCGTTAACACTTATGGGCAGGAAGGACTAATTCCCACTGAGAAGTGTGGAGAAATATCCGTGGAGGGAAGAGCCAAGTAGCTGGAAGTTAAAGACTGAGTAGGACTTTATGGGGGGGGGGGCAGTACCAACTGAGGAAAAGGACCAGCAAAGGGACAGAAAGAGAAAGTCATTTTCACTTCAACAAAGAAACCTTGGAGAGAATGGAAACACCTCTCTAAGTCAACTACAACACAATAATCTCCACCCAAGGTAAAATTGTTATTCAAGATAAAAGTGAAAAGAAATTGCACAGATGATTCAAGATTAAGGGAACTGAATGTAGATTTCGTTCCCGCAAAGGTAGCCTTGGGTAGCCTTGGCATTGGAAGCACGGTTCCACACCACAAGGGCAGGAGAAAAGGACTGTGGAATCACACACTTAGCCCCACTGTGCAGAGTTTTAAATAAATGCTGTTACGTGACCACCGCCCTTTGCCTTAAAAATTGGTGTTTACTCACTCTGCTGCGGAAAAGGCTTGCACAGAACATGTTTCTCACCAGGGTTTTTAAATATTTACATCTGCTGATTAATAATTTATTGTTGGCATTCAGGACCTCAGACTCATGAATAATTGACGTGTTCGTTTAAGATTTGCAACTGTTCTGGATAATGATGGAGGGCAGCAGTCTGGTCCCCGGCACTCCGATGGTGAACGTTTACAGGGAAATTGGGCCTTCTTTGGGTTTTAGAGAGGTTGGAAATAAAGATATAAGCAAATAAGGCAGGAGAATAATTGTGTGTGCCAGATGTTCTCTCTATTAAGAAAGGAGAGAGTAATTGGCACAGGGGGAAAGTCTCTATACTCACGGCAACAGGAGCAAGTAGATTTTATTGGCTCCATTTTCAGAAGGAAGGGGCTCAGGAAATTTAATTCAATTCCACACGGCCTCCCTACCCTACTTAAGTCATGGAAGAGTAGTTTGAAATAGTAAAAATATGTGTGTCTCTATATGCATATGTGTACATGTATGCACATGTGCATATAATATACCTATACACATATATATCTCCAATCACCACCAGTTCAATTATTGTGATAGTGTTTTCAAGAAATGAAAACTATCTGATAAAGAGAAACAGAGAAGTGAGTCCAGGGTTTTGTGGGGCCGCCTGCTTACCTGTCCTCCTGGTCACACCGAAATCTCTGTGGACAACTTCTTTCCAAGAATTGCATGTTAGTTATTGGCAGTTTGATAGAAAAATAATCTTCTCTTTGAAAATAGGAAGTCCAGGGGCACCTGGGTGGCTCAGTGGATTAAGCCTCTGCCTTCAGCTCGGGTCGTGATCCCAGGGTCCTGGGATCGAGCCCCACATCGGGCTCTCTGCTCAGCGGGGAGCCTGCTTTCCCCACTCTCACTCTGCCTGCCTCTCTGCCTGATTGTGATCTCTCTCTGTCAAATAAATAAACAAAATCTTAAAAAAAAAAGAAAATAGGAAGTACAACTTAGAAGATCTATACAAAGAGAAAAGAAGAAAATAACGTCAATTTTAGTATATGTGCTGTTAATGTGAGTTCAAGACAAAATTAGTGCATGTAACTGTTCACTGAGCTATCCTTCTGGCCCCTGGCAAGTTGGGGTGGGGCTCAGTGAGTCATCTCCTGCATGGGTCACGGGCCATGGCCCCACCACAAGAGAGGCATGTTTGGTAACTATTTCTCTAAGTTCACTCATATGTTCTTCTTGAGACCATGCCCTATTAGCTATATGGTTTGTCCCATAGGATTCCTCGTTTCTCGACTAAAGAGCTCATTCTTAGTTTATTCTTTTCTTTTATAAAATGGCTTTCTAACTCTTGTCAAGGTAACTAAAGATGGTTTCATGGCACTGTGATTTCTGGGGGTGATATTTCAAGTAAAATGGCAGACAACAGGTGAATTTGTTTTTTGTTTTGTTTTGCCTTAAGATTTATTTGTTTTTGAGAGAGAGACAGAGAGAGACAAGGAGAGAGATTGCAGTGAGCACGGAGGGGGCATCAGAGGGAGAGGGTCAGGCAGACTCCCGCTGAGCAAGGACCTGAGCCTAAGTCAAGAGTCAGATGCTTGAGTGACTGAGCCACCCGACACAGTCGGGTAAAGCTGTCTTCTGATGACAATCACAAATGCCATCCAACCCAATGTCCACATTTCTTACTCAGAAGATATTTGAAGATCCTGCCCCCGGTGCGCTAGAAGCGGGTGCCTCCTTGTCACAGGCCAGCTTACACCTCCCATGCCCTCGCAGCTGGCGAGCGTCCCATGTCCCAGGGCACACACAAACGATTGCTCATTTGCCAATTTTGACTGACGTTTCCTGGCCCGCCTTCCCGGGCCTGTGATGTCTTCTGGCCCCCAAACTTCAGGTTGTGCCACTCACTGCAAGTTTTCTTGTTTGTGAAGTCAGAAAAGAAAGTGCTGGTGGAATCTTCTGGCAAGAGCCTGAGCTAGAGGAAACAATATGGGATTAGGAGTTGGCATGCAAGTTGGACAGGGAGAGGCCAGAAGTAGCTTGTCTTCTCTCTTCCTCTCATCTTACCCCTGTCCCCTGCCAGTCGGTGTCCAAGCTGGTAGGAATCGGCTGACATGCGGGCAGGGCTGTACAGCCAGGGTGGGGGGGTGGTTAAATGCACCTGCACTGTAGAGAGAGTGCGGAAGGGTCGAGGATGAGACCTGCTGGCAAACAGGAGGTCCTGCCGCCCCTGCCACCATCACCCCCCAAGAAGGGACTGAGAGTCTTCATGTACTTCTCCAAACTCGAGTCTGGAGTGAGACCAGAGACCACTGTCCTGCCAAGTCAACAAAGTTAACACGTCAGAATCCACCATTTCCCCCATAAAATAGAAAGGGAGATGAAAGATATTTGAATGCATTCTTTTTTTTTCTAAAGATTTTATTTATTTATTTGACAGACAGAGATCACAAGGAGGCAGAGAGGCAGACAGAGAGAGAGGGGGGAAGCAGGCTCCTGTCTGAGCAGAGAGTCTGATGTGGGGCTCGATCCAAGGATCCTGGGATCATGACCTGAGCCGAAGGCAGAGGCTTTAACACACTGAGCCTCCCAGGTGCCCCAAATGCATTCTTAACACCTACAGAAATAACGTTTTATAGGAGGAAATGACTAATTGTCGACCTGAGCTAAATTTTATAAAATGAAACATGTTCAGAGTAGACTTGTTGAAAGATTACTTTAAAAAAAAAAATTGAAGATCAATTAATTAAAGGTCATTAGATTGGCGGAAATGTGCTTTGGGTTCGAGCAGGGATATAAACATGTGTACGGAACATGAACACTGCTTTAAGGTGCTTTCTGCGGGAGGCTTGGGGAGAGAATGCCGTGTAACACAGGGACGACTGCTTCTACCATCATCAGAAAGGCAGGGGTAGTGGACGGCAGGAGGTGCCCCGGGATGATGTCAAGATCACAGGATGAGCCATGAGGAGGACAGAGGGCGGCTGCTGCTTCTGCCTTTCCTGGCACCCACGACCAGCCCACCTCATCGGCCGTGGAGACACTGGCATGTGGATTGCAGCCCCCGAATCCACTCATGGTGGTCCTCCAGCCACAGCAGGCAGGGGCTCGCATCTCAAGGCTAACTCTAACATTTCACACAAGCCTGTCGCACTGACGGTTCACCATGCCAGACTTCAGGGGGAAGGACGTTTTGCAAACGTGGCTTTCAAACGTCCAGCCCCTTCAGTACATGAAAGACAGGCGTATACAGGGCAAGAATGTTGGCTGAGTGTTAGAAAACGATTTAAAGGCTAAGACTGACGTTAGGCTCCTGGGAAAACCTAATTCCCTGATTAAAAAATACACATGCTTGAGAAGAAATTCCTCCTCCTTTGGAGGAGGACACAATGTCTAGAGAGATGGTTTCCTTTTGCAGCCCTGAAGGTTCAATGGTCAGGGTCAAAGTCAATTAAGTGAAGCCAAGAGAGAAATGGAATGTCTCCCATCCTTGATGGCACAGATCTATCCGAACTCACAGCCGCGAAACTGCTTATCTCTAGCTTCCGGGTGGATGAGACACTAAATTCTCCAGGTTGTTGGTTGGATGTTCCTTCCTACAAAACCGGAAGAGCCTTCCTCCCATGGCTGTGCGATCCACTGTCACAGCTGAGAGAAAGAACACAGCAGAACTTGGAAAGAGCAGACAACTGGACATTTGGAAACCGTAGCTGATGTCATGAAGAAAGTGTTAGAGCTTTGCTCTCGAAATTCTTCTATACAACCCAGTTATTCAAAATATGCAAGAAAGGCCTTGTAAACAGCGCTGGGCTTCAACTTCCTTGACTTTTCAAGTGCTGATGTTACGATTTTGAAATAGTTGGAAATTTCTTATCTGAGAACAATTCTTCTGAAACTAGTTTTTATCTGCGATCAGACTTCTGTTTTGTGTCAAACGTTCAATGCCAGGTAGTTTGTATTATTCTTTCTGATTGAAAAAATGAGTGTGTGTATATATATATGTGTATATATGTGTATATATACACATATATATATACACACAGAAAAAATAGATATAAATATGAATTAATATATAATATATAAATAAAATATATTAAAATATTATATATATATGCACGCCATATTTTAATATCATCTGAATGCCAAATTTTTTAGCAGAAAAATGTAAGCCATCTGCACCTCTAAATGACATAATGGCCACTGGACAAGAATATGAAATCCAGCAAAACTCACCACCATTTGTTTTGAGCGGAGGTACATTTAGACTGGCACGTCTATCTTTCTTTCTGTGTTTGTCTGTTCTTTCAAAACATATAGATATAGATTTATCTATTTCAGTGCTTACTAGCTGCTCTTTTATATTTAAAAATAAATAGAAGAATAATATAAATTTGGAAACACTGGTTATTCACAAAGTACTAATTTTTCCCTGCTATGGGCTGTCTGCGGTGCCATCCGTGGGGTCTGCAGCTGGAGAGGAGGCTTTGCCTTACAGTGTGTCTACACAGAGCATTTGGGGCATGGAGTAATGTCGGATATTCACTCACATGAAGTGATGTGGATGTTTTCATGGACGGACCATGGATTCCTAGATGACTTAGCTCACATTGTATAAAAACAAGAGCCATCATATCCCTCGCTTTCTACGCATGAGATAGCCTCCTCTTGCCTCTTTTAAGTGAATTTTAGTGGTTCAGGTTTTGTAAGAGCTCAGTTCTAGGCCAAGTATAAAATTAAAGCCCAGAGGATCAACAGCCCATTAACTCAGCTAATGAATAATCTGTACATGATTTTACTAAAAAAATAGCTTAGCCTCGTCCTTCACTTGTGGGGGGAAAAAACCCACAGTGTATGAACGATTCACATCGGGGCCATTGATGATCTAAAAGGAATTAAAGCCAGCCGCTGTGCCAGTCCGTAGAGTTACATTTCTCTATAGAAACCCCCAAACCGCTGGGCCTTCTTTCCTGCAAAGTCAGTATCTTGCTCAGACCTCATGTGGGAGGGTTCGGCTTGTCATGGCCCCTCAGGCACCTGCGTGGACCCAGCCTCCACCGCCAAAGGGAGGAGGGATTGGGGCTGATTACGTCACTTCTTGGAGTCCCTCTGCCACAACCTGGGATGAAGCAGGAAGCCAGAAGCAGGGAACTGGGCGGTGGCACCCCCTGGGCCACCAGGGCACAAACAGCTCCCCACGGTCCTTTCACTGTGTGCAGGTGGTTTCGGTGTTGAGGCTCTTGGGAAAAACCGGAGAGAGGTGAGGTTGGCCTCTGTGCTCATCTCCCCCGGCAGATGTCAAGTGTGCTGTCCCAGCAGCCCGCTCCCAGGCCGTCCTCCTCGGTGGGCGCCACGCTGCAGAACCGAGTATCCCTCTCCTCTCCTCTGCCAGGTACCGATGTCTTAGGGAATTAGGTAATTCCAAACACTCTGTGATTTCTCAACACATTCAAGTATTTAGAAATGACCATAAGCCATGGTCCAGCCCTCTAGGCTATGAAACCTGCTTGGGACCTGGGGCCTGCCCACACGGAAAGCTAACGACATCAGTGGTGTAAGTCTCCCATCGGAATCACACAGGGGACCGGGCCCCATTCATGTTGCAGGGGTGTGCAGAGACCAGAAGGGGCAGAGGCCATATGGAGGAGGTCCCTGTGTAAAGCCATCAGATTCCACATCAGGGCAGTGACTGTGATTGTGGAAGAAAAAGGCTAATTTCAGAAACACTGTAAAGGGATTGGAGCCTGGTAGCAAGTGCTCAGGGTGGTGGCCTCAATAGGGGAGCAGAAACCAGATGGCAAGTGCAGGACGTGAGTTTGAGGGGCGGGAAAGACAGCCGACTCCCACTGGTGCGGCTTGGACGTCGGTCCGCCCTTGCACTTCTCCACGTCCCCGCTGCTATGCCCTCCTTCCTGATGACTGCCTGTCCGTCTGTCCGTCTGTCCTTGGGCTCATGGGTGAGCAGGGTAATTAAATGTGGGGGACAGTGGGGAGGGACAGAGACCAGATTGAGCCAAGCCAGTCTGGGATGGTGCCTTTGATGCCTCAGCAGACAGCAAAAACACAGACAAAGACTGTAAAAATAATGTTTTTTGAAATTGAATCTCTGCTGACCTTTCCTGACAGCTGTTAAGTGCTATAATCTTACCTGTCAATCCAGGCACATACTCCAAGTTATTACCAAGTATCCGTTTTTAAAAATAAGAAATGTGCTCCGTGAGAGTTTCACAGGGAGTGAGGGTCTCTTCTCAAACCCAGGACCACCCTGTCCATCCTTCCTGCCGGGGGACTTACGCTTCCCCGACCCACCCATTCCTCAAAGACTGTCTGTCTGTCCGTTCCTCAGCTTCTGTGATCCACGTTTCCCTTGCTCCTGGACCCTTCCGTCGGTACTTAATGGTGCTCGGGTCTCCCCCGGCCCACGGTGCTACACCCCACCTCCTACAGCCCTCATCCTGGACCACACACAGGCTCTTCTTCACCAGGAACCTACTGTTCGGTTCATACCAGGGCAGCCTCCCATCCAGGATGAGCCTGGGATCCCTTATTCCCTGGGTCGTCAGCGACTTCTTTAGGGCTGAATCTAATAACACTCTCCAGTCACTTTTCAGAAACTCGCTCGGAAACTGCTGCCTTGACCCTCCACCTTGCCTTGCCCCCTCCTAGGAGCTCCCTTTGGTTGAGTTGTGCCTGCTTCTCAATGCGTTCTGCTGCCGGGTCACTCCTGGTCACAGTTCCCAAGCCCCAGGGCTCTGTATCACCCTTCTTTAACCACATCCACTTGTGGGCAGATGTGCCCCTCCACTTCTATGGCCTCGGCTGTCTACTGGGCTCCACGCTCATGACCCCCAGAAGACCCAGCGCACGTGTCCTGCTGCCTTCCACACAGCACTTCAGATTCATTGGGCAGAATGTCCCCTCCATGTCCCTGAGCTCTGTAAGGGGCATCACCTTCGGTCCCCACGGCAGGAACCCCATCCAGCAGCTGTCCCCCCTGCCCCTAACACTTCCAACAATACTATTCTCCGTCCTCACTGCCGTGGGCCTGCCCGCGTGGCCCTGGTCTGTGTACCCAGCTCTCTCTGTCCCTAAACTTCTCTCCGTTAGTCTTCCAGAGATCTTTCCAAAATGTACACTAGGTCTTGTCACTCCCTCTTTGACAAGTAAAAGCAGAACTCTCCGTGTTTCTCCGTAGCTTAAGGGACAGAGTTTTTAAAAATTTCATGATCTGGAACCTGCTGAGAGCCACTCTCACGTCTTGTCGTCCCGGTCCCCCCTCCCCGTCCCGCCCCATCCATGTCCCGGTTCTCCTGACCCCTTTGTACCCTCTGGGAACCTGGGACATTTCGTATCTTCTTCTCCCCAAGCCACAGCCTGAACCACGGCCTACAACCTCACCTGGCTGGTGTGTGCACCTGCTTTACTCCTCCCCCAGGCGCCCTTGATCAGGAAGCCTGCTTTAAGTCTACCCGTCCGCCCTCCCCTAGCTCTTGCAAGGAGAAAGGGAGCCCACTCCTGCCTGGGAATCTGGCGTGGAACAGGAAGCATGGACCAGACCACAAGATGAACAGCTGGTGGCAGTTACAAACTCAGTCACTGTTCAGGATAAATCTTGAGAAATGAGCAGGTCACCTCCAAGGGTCATCATATGGTGAAGCTCCAAACTGCTTTCCAGAATGGCTTTCACACAGATCTGCTTGGGGAGCTTTTCTTTTCTACTATTCTAAAAGAGGCCAGAGCCAAACACCACCTCGTCAGGGTCCTGCTCCTTCCTCCCGAAACGGGGACTCTTGGGTCTTTGTGTTTTTTTCCGTAGCCAGGGACAGGAATATTAAGCCTCTAGCAAGTGCCACGCTGAGCTGATAAAATTAGAGAGACATTATTTAGTTGGGATAAAAGAAAGGTCAAAGCTTCCCAGATGTTTCACTGCGTTACTACTTAACCTTGTTTATTACCTTAAATTTTTACCGACTGAATTAACTTGGAGGGAGGCCTCTCATTTGGGCGAAGAAACAATTACATCTGGTCAGGAATCCAGAGATCTTCAGTGATTTTCTGCCTAGCTTGGCTGAAATGCTAAAAAGCCCAGGTAGGAAAATTCGCAGCTGAGGGCTCATGACTTTATAGGAAAAACGAGAAGGATGGGGGGGGGGTCCTCAGTAAATGAACTTGATTTCTTAAATAATGTATTTTCACTGAAATAAAACAATATATAAAGAGATACCAAGATAACACTCATGATGAAGTGTATCGTCTAATTAATAATTATGATGACTACATGTTGGTTATCTCTTGCTTCACAGAAAATTTTCAAAATTCTTTTTTCTCCTGGTATAAAAAAATCCTTATGGCTTGGCTTTTGTTCTATCAATACTATGCCCAGCATGAAACACATTTCTCTGTCGTTCTTCATCCTACAGTTTCGTGTCTCCCTGAAGTGGTCTCCGTGGTTGGTGACGCTCACTCTTGCTTGTGATGATGCGACTGTTGACCCTTAAAATCAGACAAGTTAGAGCAAGGTCCAAGGCAAAGGCCTGGGGCAGAGTTGTGTCCCACATTCTGTCACAGGTCACTCTGGTGAAGGTATGTCAGGTTAGGGTCCGACCCCAGCATTCTAAACCCAGGAGCGCGACCCCAATGTCACTAGAGGGTCCATCCTATCTGGGTTGCACTCCTATAAACCAAGCTCCTGAGACTGACACAGAAAACCAGAAGACCAGATGGCTAATTCTACAATCTGAACAATCTAATTGTTATTCAGAATGAAATATTCCCATTGGCAAAGCCAGCACGTTTTCTCCTTGGGAGTAAACCCACGTAGGAGAGCAATCAGAAGGCTTATTAGAGAGGAGGCTTCCAGCACCTGCCACCAGAGCGAAAGGAAACACGGCTGTTGAATGGCAGTGGACTGAGAGGGCCACACAGTAACAGCCCGGCCGACCAGACACGCTGTTCTGACTCTGTGGCCAGAGGCTCCCTCTACCGCAGCAGAGGGCCGCAGGACATGCCAGGGTGGGTGTCCGTGCTACCCCTTCATCAGCACTTGGGTGTGCTGTCCTGGTGCCTCTAAAGCACCAGACCCAGAGGTCCCTGCTCTGCCTTGCATGTGTCACTGACAGCTCCACCGTGGAAGGCTTGTCACCTCCGCCCCTCTCCCTACCGCTTCAGCAGACCTCCAGCCATGGGACCCTGTGAGCAGGAGCATCATGGTTGAAGCCTGCTGGAGGGTCTATGCTGCCTTTGATGTTGTCCAACAGATACCTACTTTCTTGAGAGGAGTAGATACATTAAACCATGTCTCATCCAGTTATTCAGGGCCCCAGAGTCCTGCCTTCTACTATGGACCAAACGTGCCACATACCCATATGTCTGGGCTGCTTGGTCCTGTTCCACGAGGCTGTACTCAAGCTCAACGCAGTATTCACTATTTTAATATTTCACTTGAGCAAGGAAGACCGCCACTGTTAGATTCCAGCCACTTACTGACTGAGCCATCTCTGTGGCAGTTCACTCACGTGGGTTGAGGAAAGATGGTCAAGGGATGTGTTGTCGTCTTCAAGGACACCTGAGGGCCAGGACCACAGCACCCGGAAAGGCATCAAGTTCTGTGGGTATGCTTGTGATTGTTTTCCCTTGAAGAAGCTTCCTTCCTTGGGATCTGATGTGGATTTCACCTCCAGTGGCCGAGGGACACCCGCCTCGCTTGATCACACATTGTAAGTCCTCCACCCTCTTTGCCCTGCGTCTGCTGTGCCCTGTCACCCAGAAAATGCCCCTTGTGTCCAGAGGGGGGGTGCTAGTTTCTCAGTCTCTAACAACAGATTTGGAAGTGTTTAGATAAAACTGATGTTACCACTTCCATAATCTATCTCCCTCTTCCTTCCTTCCTCTCTCTCTCTCCCTCCCCCCTTCCTTCCTGAGAGAGTGCCTGCCAACGGCCAGGAGGGGCAGAGGGAGAGGAAGAAAGCAGGCTCCCCACTGAACACAGAGCCCGATGCAGGGCTCGATCTCACAACCCTGAGATCATGACCTGAGTTGAAATCAAGAGTTGGAGGCCTAACTGGCTGAGCCACCCAGGCACCCGCTTCCATCAATATCTCAATGTTTGATGGCATCACAGGTAAAATATCAGAGACTGTAATATCTTCATATGAAGTTTTAAAATTCATTTTTTATTATACTAACGTACTAAATTTAATATATATTTTTTTATTTTATGATTTGGTAAGTTGCATTTTTCTGGAAACATGTCCATTTCATCTAAACTTTATATACACTGGCTTCATATTTCATGAATTTCTTCTCTTATTTTTTTCTTCTATTCATTTATGTTTAACAAACTTTGTTTTTCTAGCTACTTGGGACGGACGCTGTCAAAGAACTCATTGCACCAGGCAAGGGGAGCAAACAGAAGTTGATTTTATGCTGATTTCATTGCAGGAGGCAGCGGCAAATCTGGACGCTCAGCTCCACTGAGACAAGGCCAGGATCGACACACCCATCTCAGGGCACAGATTCTTCCCCCCTCATCCCCACAGCAGACCCCAGTTCCCACCTTTGTCCCCCTCGACCCGCAAGGACAAGGTCAAAGCTCTGTTCAATTTCTTAATCTCTTAGCGATCCAGTGCTAGCACATGCTTCTCGAGGGAGAAAATCCCCAAGTGCTGGGCTCGCCTGTCTGTTTTCCTCTGTCTCTCTTGTTCTGTCCCATAACCTGAATAGTGCGTGCCCCATGCCACTGTCGGAGAGCTCCATGTCCCCCAGCAAAATAGATTTTCCAGCTTTTGTACAGTTCTCCATGAAAACAACCCCGAATCATCTAGTCTGTTATTATTTAAATGTTTTATTGCCATCAACATATTTAATCAATAACTGTGATTTGCCAGAGAGTAGATGCAAGTGAAAATACCTGAATGGAGATTCTGCTTCCGTAGACAGAAGAGCGTCATCGTGTTTGCAATCGTTTTCTTTCCAAGGGTTCTCTCTGCATTTCCTTTCATAACACAATTTGGGCATCTAAACATCGAGTTTATTTTGTTGGGTTATAATGTGGGCATCTATTGTGTTCCCATTGTTTACATGCCACACTCTATTTTTACTCCGACTTTAATGTGACAAGTGAGCCCTGAGATGTGCATTACCAGAAAGAGTATTGCAAACGCGTAGCACCGCTCAGCTTGTGTGGGTTTTTGAAAACAAAAAGCCCAAACGAATTATGCCACTCTGCATAAGACATGTTTCCATTTAGTCTACCGCTGAATTTTCACAACGTCTCAGGACAAACATATCGATAACACAGGCTGGATTTGGGTGGCTCTAGCGGAGTTGCCAACAGATATTTCATTCAATGGCTTTACATGGATTCACGAGTAGTGGGGACAGCTCCCCAAGTACCTCTTTGCCAGCCATCTGTCACAACCGCTGGAAGGCTGAAGGCAACACACGAATACAAGTCACCTACTGGTAAAGTTCACAGTGACGTCGTTGGTGTGTCACTACTTGTGAATTCCCCAGCACTCCCCCCTCTTCCCAGCAGTGACCTGCAGCCTGTGTGTGGGCTCGGGGCGGCTGGATGACGTTGGGTCTCTGTATGAGTCTGCACTGACACGTCACACCTGGGGAAGTGTGACATGAAAGCAGTAGCTTTCAGTGATCAGAGGAAGAAACTGAGGCTTGCAGAGCCTGTGGGATTCGCAGAGGAACAGGGACCGTGGGTGTCTGGTCAGGAGGCACCGACACAGCTCTGTAAATGTCTTCTTTCTGCTGAGGCCCCTGTGCCCCAGGGCCAAGCACCGCATGAACTGGTGGCCGGCTCCCAGCCCTGCAGCCCCTGCTACCGTGAGCCCAGCGTCCACGGCACACACTGGGAGCTGGGAAGAAAGGGCCGTTGGTCAGTGCGGGGGCGGAAGGCTGACTTCGACTCCCTCTCTTTGATGCTGTTTCCTTTTTCCCTCCTGGTTTTCCCCTTCGCTTCCTTGGGTTTATTGGCTCCCCTCATGCTGATTGTTTCCGGGGTCATTAGCCTCAGTCCCTCCTTCAGATTGTTTCCGGGGTCATTAGCCTCCCCTCATTCTGATTGTTTCTGGGGTCATTAGCCTCAGTGACTTCTTTTTTAATGTCTTTCCTTTTCTCTTCTTGTCTTCTTTTAGTTTACACACACACACACACACTCATGGGCGTTACTGCCCACACCACTTCTCGCAGTGAAACGAAGCTCTTCATTAGCTGTTAGTGTTAGTCCAACATTGATCAACTTGGCTTTATGGAAAGATGCCAGGCAGGGTTTCCAGCAGGCACGGTGCCCTCCTCAGGTGGGGCAGGCCGACAGCCCCCGGGAGCCAGCCCCCAGCCCCGCCAGAGTCCGCATACAGCTGCGGGTGTTAAGAGCTAAGTCGGTGCAGAAGCCACCTGCCGGGACTCCTACCATCCCCGGAGCCGACTCCCGGCTCCTCCGAGCAGGTGTGTCCCACCGGTCAGATACACCCAGATGTAACATGCATGTTTGTGTGACTCAGAAAACGGCCCCTGTGAGAAGACAGACCTCAGTCATTCTGCCAGATGGGCCTGCGCCAGCCCTGCCCACCTAGAGACCCCTGACTCGCGGCCCCGTCCCTGCTCCCTCCTGAGACCCTGTCCCTGTCACACACTGCCACCTCTCGGGGCACGGGCTAATGTTTCTATTCTCTCAAGCCACGATCCTTCTGCTCTGTTTTTGCTTTTGTTTTCAATGTGACTATCTATTTATCTTTTTGAAAATACAGGACGACACTTCAGGAAACCAGGATTTTGACTCAGGCTCTGTCGCTGTGGACCGGACTCCTCCCCGATCTGCGAGCATGTGGGTTTGTCTTCCTCAGCTCCCTGCATCTCTGCCATGTGCCTGGATAACTCTCCTGGCTTTACGCTGCCCCCCTGGGCCAGTCCACGAGGCCCATCTGGCGCTGAAAGGTGCTCTTCTCCTGCCTAACACATAGGTAGACTGTGGGGGTGACGTGGGGCATGACTGTCCACAGTTCACTTATCCAGAGCCCATGAGAGGGAAGGATCCCCTCAGCAAGGGGCCACCTGGTCCTCCCAGGAAGCAGTGAACCCGGGCAGCCCGTGCGTGAGAGACCCACGTCACAGGCCTCTGCAGAAGGACAGCTTCCAGCGCTCCTGGAAACCTCACGTTGAGGGGAACAGAAAGACCCCTGCCACGCCACGGTTTCTATAGCGCAGATGCTTGGAGCCTCGGGAAGAACTCGCAAACCACTGAGGGCGGAAGCAGGGTTTGCAGCCCCCTGGGGAGAAGTACCTGCTATCGGGAGGCTCTCTGCAAGGGGCGTGTGACCACTCATTCCGGTGACCAGAGTGGCCACTGTGTGTGTCCTCGAGACCCCGGAGAGTGGAGAGGGTCCCCGACAAGGTGTGTGCTCAGACACCTGCCACTGGATATAACAGCAACAACGACACAGCTTGCTTTACATGTTTAAATAACAGGACTTATTTTAGCTTAAATAATCTGGACATTCCTTGCGGCTTCATGACAGGTAATGTCTTCTCCCAGAGCCTTCCCGGTGTCAGGAAAGCCTGATCCCTGGTCAGGAGCATCCAAAAATAGGACGAAGAGGCTCAGAAAGGGAGAAGCCACGTGGCCTGACACAAGTCAGGTTTTCCGTCTGTGAGAGAAAACGTGCAGGAGAGACACCCTCGGAGCACGGAGCACGGAGATTGTACTCGGAGCACGGAGATCGCGTGGAGGGAGGAGCCTTCGGTAAGTGTGCAAATACCCCTGCCATGCTGGTGGCTGCGAAGGCAAGGCCATTGTCGGTACCGTGGGAGCGGGAATGAACATGGAGCCCGTCTGCCAGGCATCCAGGTGGTGACTACAGCTGTGTCCAGAAGTCTGCTCCCCTCAGATCTCGGGGTGAACACAACTGGATAATTGTACGTGAGTATGATGATTTGAAGATTGAATTATAGAGAAGCAAAGGAAAGCAGTGTCACAAGAGAAGAAGGCAGAGCCACGCGCAGGCCTCCATGACGCGGAAGAACCCTAGTCTAGATGAGGCCCTGTGGCCTCTCAGCATGTCCCCTGGGAAGCTGCCTCAGGGGTTCACAGAGGGAATCCTGGCAGTGGTGAGGGCAAGAGCTAACCTTGACCTTGGCTCTGATCCGAGGAGCTCTGGCAAAGGCGTGGAGGGCGGTTATGGTCCTGGGGCTCCCTGGCATTGAGAGCCTCTGTGGTGGGGCCCCACATACCTGTGGGTGATAGTTGTGGTCAGTGGTGAGCAGGTGGGAAAGGTAAGGAGAAGTCCGCCAGAAAGCTCTGATCGGGTCTTACCAAGGGGATTCGGTTTCTCTGTCGTTTCCTGGTCTGGACTCTTGATCTTAACCCCTGCCTCCTTCTCGTGCTCACCTCCACATGGGTTCACTCCGATGTCTCCTTCTCAGAACGCCCTGCACAACTGGCTGGTATACATTTGCCACCACTCTCCGCAACACTGTCTGCACACTCTCCACAAAATCCATGTCATCGAAGCTCCTGTCTCTTTTTCTCATTTATGGGACGTACCATCTGTGCTCCAGCACCAGGGCCTTGTCAGGTCACTTTGCCAAGACATCCTGCAGCCCCGAGCGTTGTCAGGCACATGGTAGTTCCTACTGATCACCTGAGTCTTGAAAACATGGCCATCTCCAGTACTCCACATACCAACAAAGGTGACCCCCCACTAAGTATGAAAAAATTTAAGCTAAAGGCAGAAAGCTGAAATTATTAATACGAAAACCCAAAGCATTAAAGTTGTTCAAGATTAACCATTGGCTGGGCCAAAGTGTTGTGAGCATGTTTCATCTAGAAACTGTCGATCCGGGGGAGGAGTCAAGATGGCGGAGAAGTAGCAGGCTGAGACTACTTCAGCTAGCCGGAGATCAGCTAGATAGCTTATCTAAAGATTGCAAACACCTGAAAATCCATCGGCAGATCAAAGAGACGAAGAACAGCAATTCTGGAAACAGAAAAACAACCACTTTCTGAAAGGTAGGACCGGCGGAGAAGTGAATCCAAAGCAACGGGAAGATAGACCCTGGGGGGAGGGGCTGGCTCCCGGCAAGCGGCAGAGCAACCACACACAAAATCAGGACTTTTAAAAGTCTGTTCCACCGAGGAACATCGCTCCAGAGGCTAAACCGGGGCGAAGCCCACGCGGGGTCAGTGTGGCCTCAGGTCCCGCAGGGTCACAGAAGGATCGGGGGTGTCTGAGTGTTGCAGAGCTTGCGGGTACTGGAATGGGAAAGCCAGCTACAGAGACAGAGCCGACAGTAAGCTCCCAGCTCGGGGTGACCTTGAACCAGGCGCAGGCTCGGTGGCTCGGAGCCCGGCCGGAGGTCAGGCAGACGGGAGTAACTGGGCGCTGTTCTCTGAGGGCGCACTGAAGAGTGGGGCCCCTGTTTCTCGGCTCCTCCGGGCCGGAGACCAGGAGGCCGCCATTTGTATTCCCGTCCTCCGGAACTCGACAGAAAGCGCTCAGGGAACAAAAGCTCCTAAAAGCAAACCCGAGCGCATTACTCACCCCGGCCCCTGGTAAGGGCGGTGCAATTCCGCCTGGGGCAAAGACACTTGAGAATCACTACAACAGGCCCCTCCCCCAGAAGATCAACAAGAAATCCAGCCGATGCCAAGTTCACCTACCAAGGAGTGTGGTTTCAATACCAAGGAGAGCAGCAGAATTCCAGAGGAGAAGAAAGCCAAGCACGGAACTCATGGCTTTTTCCCTGTGATTTTTTTTAGTCTTGCAGTTAATTTAATTTTTTTTCTTTTTCATTTTTTTTTCGCCTTCTACCTTTTTAACTTTTTAACTTTTACCTTTTTCTTTTTTAACGTTTTTTAACTAGTTTATCCAATATATATATTTTTTTCTTTTTTATTTTTTCTTATTTGTTTTCTTTTTTAAAATTCTTTTCTTTTCTTTTCTTTTTCTTTTTTCTTTTTTTTTTCTTTCTTCCTTTTTGAACCTCTTTTTATCCCCTTTCTCCCCCCTCACAATTTGGGATCTCTTCTAATTTGGTTAAAGCATATTTTCCTGGGGTTCTTGCCACCCTTTTAGTATTTTACTTGCTCCTTCATATACTCTTATCTGGACAAAATGACAAGACGGAAAAATTCAACACAAAAAAAAGAACAAGAGGCAGTACCGAAGGCTAGGGACCTAATCAATACAGACATCGGTAATATGTCAGATCTAGAGTTCAGAATGACAATACTCAAGGTTCTAGCCGGGCTTGAAAAAGGCATGGAAGATATTAGAGAAACCCTCTTGAGAGATATAAAAGCCCTTTCTGGAGAAATGAAAGAACTAAAATCTAACCAAGTTGAAATCAAAAAAGCTATTAATGAGGTGCAATCAAAAATGGAGGCTCTAACTGCTAGGATAAATGAGGCAGAAGAAAGAATTAGTGATATAGAAGACCAAATGACAGAGAATAAAGAAGCTGAGCAAAAGAGGGACAAACAGCTACTGGACCACGAGGGGAGAATTCGAGAGATAAGTGACACCATAAGACAAAACAACATTAGAATAATTGGGATTCCAGAAGAAGAAGAAAGTGAGAGGGGAGCAGAAGGAATACTGGAGAGAATTATTGGGGAGAATTTCCCCAATATGGCAAAGGGAACGAGCATCAAAATTCAGGAAGTTCAGAGAACGCCCCTCAAAATCAATAAGAATAGGCCCACACCCCGTCACCTAATAGTAAAATTTACAAGTCTCAGTGACAAAGAGAAAATCCTGAAAGCAGCCCAGGAAAAGAAGTCTGTAACATACAATGGTAAAAATATTAGATTGGCAGCTGACTTATCCACAGAGACCTGGCAGGCCAGAAAGAGCTGGCATGATATTTTCAGAGCACTAAATGAGAAAAACATGCAGCCAAGAATACTATATCCAGCTAGGCTGTCATTGAAAATAGAAGGAGAGATTAAAAGCTTCCAGGACAAACAAAAACTGAAAGAATTTGCAAACACCAAACCAGCTCTACAGGAAATATTGAAAGGGGTCCTCTAAGCAAAGAGAGAGCCTACAAGTGGTAGATCAGAAAGGAACAGAGACCTTACAGGCAATACAATGGCACTAAATTCATATCTCTCAATAGTTACCCTGAATGTTAATGGGCTAAATGCCCCTGTCAAAAGACACAGGGTACCAGAATGGATAAAAAAACAAAACCCATCTATATGTTGCCTCCAAGAAACTCATTTTAAGCCCGAAGACACCTCCAGATTTAAAGTGAGGGGGTGGAAAAGAATTTACCATGCTAATGGACATCAGAAGAAAGCAGGAGTGGCAATCCTTATATCAGATCAATTAGATTTTAAGCCAAAGACTATAATAAGAGATGAGGAAGGACACTATATCATACTCAAAGGGTCTGTCCAACAAGAAGATTTAACAATTTTAAATATCTATGCCCCCAATGTGGGAGCAGCCAACTATATAAACCAATTAATAACAAAATCAAAGAAACACATCAACAATAATACAATAATAGTAGGGGACTTTAACACTCCCCTCACAGAAATGGACAGATCATCCAAGCAAAAGATCCGCAAGGAAATAAAGGCCTTAAATGACACATTGGACCAGATGGACATAACAGATATATTCAGAACATTTCATCCCAAAGCAACAGAATACACATTCTTCTCTAGTGCACATGGAACATTCTCCAGAATAGATCACATCCTTGGTCCTAAATCAGGACTCAACCGGTATCAAAAGATTGGGATCATTCCCTGCATATTTTCAGACCACAATGCTCTAAAGCTGGAACTCAACCACAAAAGGAAGTTTGGAAATAACCCAAATACATGGAGACTAAACAGCATCCTTCTAAAGAATGAATGGGTCAACTGGGAAATTAAAGAAGAATTGAAAAAAATCATGGAAACAAATGACAGTGAAAATACAATGGTTCAAAATCTGTGGGACACAACAAAGGCAGTCCTGAGAGGAAAATATATAGTGGTACAAGCCTTTCTCAAGAAACAAGAAAGGTCTCAGGTACACAACCTAACCCTACACCTAAAGGAGCTGGAGAAAGAACAAGAAAGAAACCCTAAGCCCAGCAGGAGAAGAGAAATCATAAAGATCAGAGCAGAAATCAATGAAATAGAAACCAAAAAGACAATAGAGCAAATCAACGAAACTAGGAGCTGGTTCTTTGAAAGACTTAATAAAATTGATAAACCCCTGGCCTGACTTATCAAAAAGAAACGAGAAATGACCCAAATAAATAAAATCATGAATGAAAGAGGAGAGATCACAACTAACACCAAAGAAATACAAACAATTATAAGACCATACTATGAGCAACTCTACGCCAACAAATTTGACAATCTGGAAGAAATGGATGCATTCCTAGAAACATATAAACTACCACAACTGAACCAGGAAGAAGTAGAAAGCCTGAACAGACCCATAACCAGTAAGGAGATTGAAACAGTCATTAAAAATCTCCAAACAAACAAAAGCCCAGGGCCAGACGGCTTCCCGGGGGAATTCTACCAAACATTTAAAGAAGAACTAATTCCTATTCTCCTGAAACTGTTCCAAAAAATAGAAATGGAAGGAAAACTTCCAAACTCATT
>NC_081568.1:4086328-4121712 GCF_022355385.1 Mustela nigripes
TTATGAGGCCAGCATCACCTTGATCCCAAAACCAGACAAGGATCCCACCAAAAAAGAGAGCTATAGACCGATATCCTTGATGAACACAGATGCGAAAATACTCAACAAAATACTAGCCAATAGGATTCAACAGTACATTAAAAAGATTATTCACCACGACCAAGTGGGATTTATTCCAGGGCTGCAAGGTTGGTTCAACATCCGCAAATCAGTCAATGTGATACAACACATCAATAAAAGAAAGAACAAGAACCATATGATACTCTCAATAGATGCTGAAAAAGCATTTGACAAAGTACAACATCCCTTCCTGATCAAAACTCTTCAAAGTGTAGGGATAGAGGGCACATACCTCAATATCATCAAAGCCATCTATGAAAAACCCACCGCAAATATCATTCTCAATGGAGAAAAACTGAAAGCTTTTCCGCTAAGGTCAGGAACACGGCAGGGATGTCCATTATCACCACTGCTATTCAACATCGTACTAGAGGTCCTAGCCTCAGCAATCAGACAACAAAAGGAAATTAAAGGCATCCAAATCGGCAAAGAAGAAGTCAAATTATCACTCTTCGCAGATGATATGATACTATATGTGGAAAACCCAAAAGACTCCACTCCAAAACTGCTAGAACTTATACAGGAATTCAGTAAAGTGTCAGGATATAAAATCAATGCACAGAAATCAGTTGCATTTCTCTACACCAACAGCAAGACAGAAGAAAGAGATATTAAGGAGTCAATCCCATTTACAATTGCATCCAAAACCATAAGATACCTAGGAATAAACCTAACCAAAGAGACACAGAATCTATACTCAGAAAACTATAAAGTACTCATGAAAGAAATTGAGGAAGACACAAAGAAATGGAAAAATGTTCCATGCTCCTGGATTGGAAGAATAAATATTGTGAAAATGTCTATGCTACCTAAAGCAATCTACACATTTAATGCAATTCCTATCAAAGTACCATCCATCTTTTTCAAAGAAATGGAACAAATAATTCTAAAATTTATATGGAACCAGAAAAGACCTCGAATAGCCGAAGGGATATTGAAAAAGAAAGCCTACGTTGGTGGTATCACAGTTCCGGACTTCAAGCTCTATTACAAAGCTGTCATCATCAAGACAGCATGGTACTGGCACAAAAACAGACACATAGATCAATGGAACAGAATAGAGAGCCCAGAAATAGACCCTCAACTCTACAGTCAACTAATCTTCGACAAAGCATGAAAGAATGTCCAATGGAAAAAAGACAGCCTCTTCAATAAATGGTGTTGGGAAAATTGGACAGCCACATGCAGAAAAATGAAATTGGACCATTTCCTTATACCACACACTAAAATAGACTCAAAATGGATGAAGGACCTCAATGTGCAAAAGGAATCCATCAAAATCCTTGAGGAGAACACAGGCAGCAACCCCTTTGACCTCAGCCGCAGCAACATCTTCCTAGGAACAACGCCAAAGGCAAGGGAAGCAAGGGCAAAAATGAACTATTGGGATTTCATCAAGATCAAAAGCTTTTGCACAGCAAAGGAAACAGTTAACAAAATCAAAAGACAACTGACAGAATGGGAGAAGATATTTGCAAACGATATATCAGATAAAGGACTAGTGTCCAGAATCTATAAAGAACTTAGCAAACTCAACACCCAAAGAACAAATAATCCAATCAAGAAATGGGCAGAGGACATGAACAGACATTTCTGCAAAGAAGACATCCAGATGGCCAACAGACACATGAAAAAGTGCTCCATATCACTCGGCATCAGGGAAATACAAATCAAAACCACAATGAGATATCACCTCACACCAGTCAGAATGGCTAAAATCAACAAGTCAGGAAATGACAGATGCTGGCGAGGATGCGGAGAAAGGGGAGCCCTCCTACACTGTTGGTGGGAATGCAAGCTGGTGCAGCCACTCTGAAAACAGCATGGAGGTTCCTCAAAATGTTGAAAATAGAACTGCCCTATGACCCAGCAATTGCACTATTGGGTATTTACCCTAAAGATACAAACGTAGTGATCCAAAGGGGCACCTGCACCCGAATGTTTATAGCAGCAATGTCCACAATAGCCAAACTATGGAAAGAACCTAGATGTCCATCAACAGATGAATGGATCAAGAAGATGTGGTATATATACACAATGGAAGACTGTGTAGCCATCAAAAGAAATGAAATCTTGCCATTTGCGACAACATGGATGGAACTAGAGCGTATCATGCTTAGTGAAATAAGTCAAGCAGAGAAAGACAACTATCCTATGATCTCCCTGATATGAGGAAGTGGTGATGCAACATGGGGGCTTAAGTGGGTAGGAGAAGAATCAATGAAACAAGATGGGATTGGGAGGGAGACAAACCATAAGTGACTCTTAATCTCACAAAACAAACTGAGGGTTGCTGGGGGGAGGGGGTTTGGGAGAAGGGGGTGGTATTATGGACATTGGGGAGGGGATGTGCTTTGGTGAGTGCTGTGAAGTGTGTAAACCTGGTGATTCACAGACCTGTACCCCTGGGGATAAAAATATATGTTTATAAAAAATAAAAAATTAAAAAAAAAAAGAAACTGTTGATCTTGTTAAACAACAAGAAGCCTTCTAGCAGAGAAAACCATTTTTACAATCTAAGTCCACCTGATTGAATATATACCAATCATCTTGGGTATCCATCATAGTTCAATTATATAAAAGTTAACTGTTAATTTAAAAAAAACAAAAGGTTGAGATGAATTATTTTGCAAACTAAAAAGGTTTCCAGTAGTTGTCTTTTGAGGTAGCAATCTCTATGTCAAATCTTACGGGATTTGCCTTTTAGGAAAAAAAAAATCTTGTCCATAAAAGTCAACGATTGCCTGATAAAGCTTTGTACTTTTCCTCAAATGTGACTAAGGACAGTGTCAATTAAAATGTTTATCACTGTGAACTCAATATGCTTATTTACTCATTTGGCTTTACTGCCTCCAAGATAGCCGTCCACCCGTCGAGTCACTCAGCCAACAAATAGCAATTAGACAGCGAGTATTTGGCGAGAGCTGGTTTTGGGCAAAGCCCTGTGCTATATATGATGGGATGAATAGGGTGGGCTCCTGCCTTGAGAAGTGCATTTCCCAGAAGGGAGACAAGCTGCACTAACATCCCCCCTGCCAGCAGCCCCCCCCCCCCCCCGGCTCTATCTGCACACTCTCCTCAGGCAGGAGGGAAGGACAGAGTCCCCTGAGGAGCAGGGCTGTGTTCACAGGGAGAAGGGCGCATCCCGGCGCTGGAGTGTCACAGACAAGCAGTGAAGACAGGTTTGGCCACACTGCATTCGGCGCTGAGTGCCGGGGGGGAAGTTAGACTTGATTCACTGGACAAAGCAGCATCTTTGCAGGGATTTAAAGCGTCACAAGGATAACCGGGACGCTTAGCCTCCGTGAATTGGACAATTTGGACTGCATTCAGACGCAACCCTTGATTTTATAGTTCTTATTCAAACGGATGCAGAAACAGCCGCCAGGTGTTGAATTTGGGGATCCATAATTGCGTGGGATGCATGCTTTCAGTGTGTGTGATGGGTAGTGACAGGCAGCTACCTTAGCAGCGGCCAGAAATAGAAAATAATTATTACAGGACACCTAACAAATGGTCCAAGCCTGTGGATGGCATTGTTTGGGATGCCAGGGGTCGGTTTGGAACGTCTCCCAGCCTGCGGGGGCGGTCTGCTGGCGTGGAGGGTTCTGGGCAAGTAGCTGAAGGGCCGGGCTGTGTGCGGAACCCACAGGTGCTGAACCCCCTCTCAGGCTAGCACCTAGGTCCGTGCTCACCCAGGCAGGTGCTGAACAGACCTGGGTGTGGGCAGATGAGGGGTGGCTGCAAGGGGCAGTTGCTTGGTTCACTATGGGGTCAGGGCTAGGGACTGCAGCTCAAAGTGCAAACCCTTTCCCAAAAAGTACCCAGTCTATCTCATGTGCCAATGACCTCCTAAACTTCCAGGACCTTTCCTGAGAAGAAAACGGTGACCACCAGTAGCCAGCACTTGTCCAGCATACACGCTACAGATTTAAGTCTCCCCATGACACCTGGATGGATCCAAAGTGTTTGCCCCATTGTGTAGAGCAAAAGGCAAATCTGTCCATTGTTTCAGGAAATTTCAACTTCCGCACCTACAGGGGGAAGACTGGACGAGAGGGACAGACACGTCCCTCAAATCCCCGGACCCCCCTTCTTCCACTCTGTCTCCCAATCATTCGTATCCAGACTTCTACTGTACAAGTAAGTTTTTGAGATTAATGTTCTGTGGAGAGAAGAGTAAATCCTAGATCCCAGCAACGTTGCTTCAAGGGGCTTCCTTTCTAGGTATTCTTTTAAAAAATCATTGTGTTCAATACTTTTAAATACCGAACTGCCTTAGAGGGAGGAAATTCTTTACTGATCCTGGTTTCCAGGCGTCTCCCATCTATGGTGAGATGCTCTACCTGGGGCACAGCGAGGCCGGAGGACAGACAGATGGACAGGAGCAGGTGGCTTCAAGCCACAGGCAGGGTCCTGGGTATGCAGCGGTGGGCATCTGCTTCACAAGACTGGCGCTGTCCTACGTCTTGTGTCCCATGTCCCCAGAGCTGGGGAAGGGGTAGGCTGGCCAGGAGGGCTTATTAGAATAAGGGATGTCACAGCACTGAGACTGCGACCCGAGTGGAGAGGGAGCGAGGTTTGCTATGGGCGTGTCCTTCCACCACCATGGTAGTGACCACAGCAGAGGACAAGAGACAGAGGCCCTGGGACCCATGATTGTCAGGCCTCAGGAGCCTTGAGAGGAGCTTCTGGAAGGGAATCCCCCAGGTCCCTCAGCCCTGAGTGCACCTGCACTGTCAGCTTCCAGCCTGGACGACTCAGAGGCCACCGCCACAGGGCATCCAAACCCAGACGCCACAGCAGCGGCCTGCTGCCCCATGAGGAAGACGCCTTAAAAGCTTAGGACCCACGTCAGGTGAGGTCCCTCCCCGCCCCCCTCACCTGTCGGGCCTCAGCATTACCGGCCCACAGAGGGATCCCTGAGGCTGGGGCAGGAGACAGACGGGGAGGACAGAAAGGACATCATGGTCCATCTGTGCTGTGACTCTGTGTCCCACGTGATTATAGATCTGCCCTCTGTTCCCCCCAGATAATTCTGGAGCTGCCCAGGGCAGGGGTTCCAATGTCTGCAAGAAAAGACCCAATAATGAAGAGATTGGAGGCTCGCTATCAGCAGAGCCTCCCTCCGCCCCCCCTCGCCCCTCCTTCCTGCTTCTTCCAAAGTACGTCCACCCAGGATGTGGGGCTTCGTCTCAAGGTTTGTCCCCTGGGAGACTCTCCAGCAAGACCTGTGGGAGAGGCAAATCCCCTGTTCTTTCGTGTGCACCCCCCATTGTGGGGTCTCTTATTTGCTCCCTTACCAGGCACTGGCTGAGCACTCCGGTGGCCCACGGGCCATTTGGGGCCCAGAGCCTTGTCCTGTGCCTGGAGGTCCACACTCCGAGGCAGAACCAGGGCCACACAGCCGGCCACCTGCTGTGGTGGACACGTGGACAGGGAAAGAGCACGGAGACCACAGCGGAACGTGGGAACAGTTCCCTGAGAAGATAGCCAGGGACCCATCTGTCCCTCATGTCTCTACACAGGCTCTCAGTCCAGGGAGGGTGTCCCAGAGGCAGAGAGGCATCGGGTCACCTGGAGAGCTTTCCTGGTTTTCAGATTCTTTGATGAACTTGGATTTCCCAACACCATCATTCTCCTGGGGAAGGTATGAATATTTCAGTCACCTGCCGGGTGTCAGGGACTACGGAGCATCACTGGCTTCCTCCCACCCCCTTCCCAGGGCATGCGGCCCCCTCGGATACTGTCGGTGTCAGCACAATTTACGGATGCCCCCCCCGCAACCACGGCTGCTCTCTGAAGAGGCAAAACCTAGTTCAGCCACATGCATGCAGCCGCCCTATCTGCGACTGTGTGTGTGTGTCCGCTGTCGCTCACAGAACCCCTGCCTCTGCTTGCCCTCTTGTTCGCACCCCAGAGCCTGCCTGCCATGCCCTCTGAAGCCGAGGAAAGCGGCTTTTGTTTGCACCAGCAGAGGGAGTGCATGGCAGTTTGCTTGTGGCTCCTGGCCAGCACGTTCTTGCACCTGGCGGGGGCATCTGCCAACTGCTTTTGGCTCGTGCCTATCAGCGCAATGCCCTGGGCAGGCCCATGGCCCCCAGGGAACCCCCATGGACCGCCCATCTTGAGAACCACTAATTACTGCACTGAGGAGCAGACCTGGCTTCCCACGGGCCGCTCAGCTTCAGAGGTGTTTCCACGTAGGGCACAGTGACATGCTGTAGCCCTGCATCACCTCAGCCGTCACTGAACCTGTGTGGGTGTCCTGGTGGATCCCATTTCCCCCCAAATGTGCGCCCCCCCCCTGGTTTCTTTTGTGCAGGGCCTTGTAGGCTCTGGGGAGCCCAGAATCTGAAGGCAAGCACTGTTGGGCCGCGATAACCTCTGTGTGGAATCACCAATAATTCTCCTTCCTCCCCCAGCTTCCTCGCCCATAGCCTGTTTCTCAACTTGTTCATCTTCTCTTGGTGTTTCCCATGCTCATGTCCCTAGCTATTGGATCATATGATGAATGTGATTAATACCCAAGCATTGCTTTTTCTCTCTTCTTAGCAAACATTCGGTTGCAAATACCCCTCAGTAGCATTAGACACTTGGGTGTCAGTGACAGTGACATGTAGGAGGCATCTAATTCCCTAGGATAACGTGACAGCATCAGTCGGTTCCCTGGTTCAGTTCTGATAAACTGCACCAACAGCCAACATTCTGCAAGGTTTTCTAATTTTTTTTCCTATTTCTCTCTTTTCTTTCTTTCTGTCTTTTTCTTTTTCTTTTCTTTCTTTTTCTTTTTTTTTGCAGTGCAGACAATTCCTCAGTCTCATGACATTAGCTTTTAACCATGATTCATGAAGTAATAAAGGAATCCTTCTCAAGAAGCCACTTATCCTGCTAAAAATTCCTTCTATATTAGCTTTCTCATTATGACCCTGTGCAGGCATCCATTTCTCAAGAAGAGCCAGATTCCTTATCTCTTGACGAAGGGATGTGAGAGACATAGAAATAGTATAATAATCAGAATGGTGATTTGTCAGAAACTCGTAAGAAAATAAGTCCAGCTTCTTAGTTACCCTGGGGACTATCCCAGGGTCAGGAGTCTCACGAACACTGATGACTCCACCTGCTGTTGGCTTGTGAGCCGTTGGTCACAGACGTTGGCAGGGAGAAGGTGGGAGCATCTCTAACAAATCATGATGGGAAACCCTCCAAACAGAATTCACCTGAGAACCTCCTGGTCAGCTGACTCTAGTCCACGCCCACCTTCAGGGGAGACCTTCCAAGGGCACAGCTCCCTCTGCATTTGTGTCCGCCAGAGGTGCCATCTCAGGGACTGTGACAAGGCACTGTGGCACACTCATGGGTGTGCTCAACCTGGTCCAGCACGAGCTCGCTGTGTGTTTGTAAGATTTCCTCCATTTCCCTGGCAATCAGCTCTTCTGATCTTACAGAGGTCCCTGGGTTGATTCCTGTTATGAACCTGCAGAATAAGGAGGGATGGAGCGGAGTGCAACATCCGAAATACACGGGAAGAGCGCACCTGCTTCGTCACCGGGCAGGGGTGGGTGGAGATGGTACCAGCAGTGGGGGTGGGGCTCTGTCTCAAGACCCAGATATCATGACCTGAGCTAAAACCAGGAATCATTAACCTAACTCACTGCACCCCCCAGGTGCCCTGGTGGCTTGGTGTTTTTAGAAAGAGAAATATAAGGCAGAATTTAGAAAAGGTATTTGATCTCCAAAAGTACTTTTTCTTGAAGAATCTTGTGGGTCTCCTGTTCTGTGGATAACATTTTGGGAAATGCTAGATACAAAATGGTAAATTGCTAATCTGGGCTCAGAGGAGGGCAGGTCTGAGGGCGTTCCAGGGGACAGAGGGAGAGGATTCGGATGTGGCGGATGCAGATGGGGGCCTCTGCCATGAGGCCGATGGGGTCCTGCCAGACCTGGACATCTGTGCCTTCTGGTCCACATCACTGCCTTCCTCCCAAAATACCTGTGGCTCCATTCCTGGCAATCCACTCTGGTCGTGTGCCTGGGAGCAGCCCTCAGACAACGAAGGATGGAGGTGGTTGGGTAAACCCATGTCTTCTCAGCCCACACACCAGTCTACAGTCACCCAGAGCCCCAGGGAGCAAGGCCTCAGTTTGACTGTAGTAACCCGCTCTGGCTTCCCCACTCTCTTAACATGCTTCCTGGAGTCACCTCCAAAACTTAACACTTTCACCCAAATCCTGGCCTCAAGGTCCACTTGTGGGGAAGCCCAAACTGAAACAGACACTTACTTAACTAAAAAGGAGGCGCGTCATTGTTGTGATTCCCGTGGAGGACTTCAGCCTTGCCTTCACAAGTACTCCAACCAGCTCTGTGCCTGTCCCTGCCCACCTCGCTGCCATCCCCTTATCGATCTGTCAGTCCTCTGTCTGTCCATCCGACCGGTCTGTCATCAGCTCTCCACCTACCTAGAAAAGAAGAAAAGTGGATACACACAATGCTAATACTCACCCCTATGTTATGTGGATTGAGGGAGAGTGGCCTCCATGTGTCCATGTACGTGTGGGCGCCCCTGTGTGTTGTCCAAGTACTCCAGAACTAATGTACACTCACTTTTATATTTGGGGGAAACAAGAATGCTTTATGAATGCTTACCCATGAGACTAAAGATTTTATACTCAGCCTCCACAGTCCGCTGGCACTCTACTACTGGGGAAGAATGACAGCATGCACTACAGACAAAGGCTGATATCCAAGATATATAAAGAACTCCTCAAACTCAAAACTCAAAAAACAGATAATCATGGCAAAAAAAAAAAAAATTTGGACAGAAGACATGAACAGACACTTCTCCAAAGAAGATATACAATTGGCTAACAGACACATGAAAAAAATGTTCATCATCACTAGCTGATAGGGAGATTCAAATCAAAACCACATTGAGATACCACCTTACACTAGTTAGAATGGCCAAAATTAGCAAGACAGGAAACAACGTGTGTTGGTGAGGAGGTGGGGTAAGGGGAACCCTCTTACACTGTTGGTGGGAATGCAAGTTGGTGCAGCCACTTCAGAAAACAGTGTGGAGATTCCTTAAGAAATTAAAAATAGAACTTCCCTATGACCCAGCAATTGCACTAGTGGGTATTTACCCCAAAGATTCAGATGTAGTGAACAGAAGGGCCATCTGTACCCCAGTGTTTATAGCAGCAATGGCCACGGTCACCAAACTGTGGAAAGAACCAAGATGCCCTTCAACGGAAGAATGGATAAGGGAGATGTGGTCCATATACACTATGGAGTATTATGCCTCCATCAGAAAGGATGAATACCCAACTTTTGTAGCAACATGGATGGGACTGGAGGAGATGATGCTGAGTGAAATAAGTCAAGCAGAGAAAGTCAATTATCATATGGTTTCACTTATTTGTGGAGCATAAGGAATAACACAGAGGACATTAGGAGATGGAGAGGAGAAGGGAGTTGGGGGAAATAGGAGGGGGAGATGAACCATGAGAGACTGTGGACTCTGAGAAACAAACAGGGTTTTGGAGGGGAGGAGATGGAGGTTGGGTGAGCCTGGTGGTGGGTACTAAGGAGGGCACGGATTGCATGGAGCACTGGGTGTGGTGCATAAACAATGAATCTTGGGACACACACACAAATTAAATTAAATTTAAAAAATTAAATTAAAAATTAAAAAAAAGAATGAAAACATAAATATAGGTATTGAGCACCCCTTTTCTTTCAAACTGTGATTTCCTCTGAAAGCAAGGAAGGAAGACAGAGAAAGGAATCCCACAGCAGTTCACTGACTGGCTAATGCCACGTTAGCTCCTGAGGAGGTGGCCAAGCCCATTCCTCAGCTCCGGTGTGAGATGCTCCCCCTCGCCTGCTCTTTGAAGGCATTTACTACAGGAACGCATGCCTCCATCACTCTGCGTTCACTATGAATTATGATTCACCCTGCCTACACAAATCCCCTCAACAGCTTCGGTTTTCTCCTGAATCAGTGACATTTTAGTCCCCGGTACCGCAGACCATTTCCATAAAACATATACCATCACCAGAATGCCCTTAAATTTAGCCTGGAGATTGAACTGAGATATCTTTGTCAGAAAGATCAGATTGGTTAATGGGGAACTAGAAATTATATGTATGCGACAAATCGTGTCAGCGTCCTACCTGATGGGGGCTGTGTCTGGGGCAGAATGAGGCCTGAGCAAGAGGCAGAGAACTCTAGCAGCTCTCCAGCTTTCAAGCCAGCATCACAAGCCATGAAGCTCCTAAAAGGGCTGAGACCACGTAGGTCATTTCCAGATATTTTCCTTTGTGTGTGGGGATGTGTGTTTCATCTGTGGGTGGGAAACCTCCATTGGTCCTCAGCCAACAGGAGGCCTGAGGGATCCATGACAGATAATTACTTCATGGTAGGGACAGGGCAGGGCAGCCACACGGAGCTGGCCTAGCTGTTGCCTCTCCCGGGGGATGGTGGGGTGAGCTCTTGCCTCTTCCCAGGGATGGCAGGATGGAGATGCTGGTCTTCCCAGGGATGGCAGGATAGAGATGCTGGTCTTCCCAGGGACGGCAGGATGGAGATGCTGGTCTTCCCAGGGACGGCAGGATGGAGATGCTGGTCTTCCCAGGGATGGCAGGATGGAGATGCTGGTGGGGGAGGCCGGCAGCCTGGGCGAGAACGGCTCTGAACCCCTGTCTCACTGTCTCGCTAGAGTGTGACTCTTGTCACTTCTGGAACTCTAAGCAGTAGTTTCATTCTCTTTAGAGGGAAGGCAGCCCCCGTCCCCATGTCAACAGGTCAATAGGCAGTCAGTCAGTCTAGATACAGCTGTCCATCTAATAATCCTTCAGAAGCAGCCAATAAAGACCTAAAGTCTGCTTATGCCCTGGCACTTGGGGGGCCCTGGGGGGCTGTCCCATGAGCCAACCTGCTTCTGATGCTGCGGTGCACAGTGTGGAGAGGCCACCGTCCAAGGAACACTCCACACCAAGGGCAGCGCAGGTCCATGTCCTCACCTCCTCCTCATGTTACTTTCCCCTCCCGACTCCATCCATCACGGTTACATCCTCGTTCTTGGACTCTCTTCTCTCTCTACTTGCCCCTTCTCCCTTGGAAAGAAGGAGCCATGGGCAACCCTGAAGCCTGAGGGGGGCAGAAGGAGTACAGCTGCCATCCTCGGTCAGGTGCATTTCTGCAGTAGCACATTTGGTTCAACCAACAGCGCTCTACTCTGCATCCCTGTGCTGCTCACTCTCCATTTGCCCTTCTGGACTCAGTCTCTTCCGGCCTCCACCTTGCCTGGGCTCCCTCCTCTCCGGGCTTCTGTCAGTGGAAATACCAACAGAGAATGAGATCCTTAAGAAAACCAGGCACGGGACACTCTTTACTCTCTGGCTGCAGCCCCAGTGGCTGCGTGCTTGATCCATCCCTCGGGACTGAGAACACTGGGCAGCCCCTCTATGGCACCAGCCCTCACCTGTCTCAGGTGACAGTCCTCCCCCGCCGCCTCTTTGGGTCTATGGCAGGTAGTGGGCCCCCCCAGTGGCTATCACAGGTCACCTCAAAATCCCCAGCTGACTACCTTAACTGACTTATGCATCCACAAGTGGTCCCTTCATTGAACTCATTGGTGAGCCTGATTCTCTTGCTTGCAGAAACCAACTTACAGCATTGGCTGGTGTTCTAGAGGGTTGAGACAGCATCCATTAGGGTACGGGGGAAGGATAAGGTACCCTGAGTTCAGCCCCCTTTCTGGTGCCTGAGGTTTAAGCATGAGATCCTCTCACTTCCTTGAGCTGGAGGCATCAGCAGTCATAGGCTCAACTTCCTTTTTCGATTTCAGAAGTGCCAAGAGCAGTCTGCTTGGGGACCCTGGTGTTGGTGGTGCTGGTTGGTGGTTTTCTCCAGGCCACCGGTGAATGCCTTATGGCATGCCTTGGTTGGGACACATTTCTACGTGGGCCAGACGTGCCCACACCACGGCCCAGCCTCAGCCGCTCAGAGCTGCTGTCCCCACGGATTTCCCTTTCTGTCCCTCTTAGCTTTTCCTGCTCACTTCTCCCTGGCAATTTGCCAGCTGCTTGGTGAAGTCTGACCAGTGAATCTGTCCACATTTCCCTCTGAGAAGGTCCTGAGAGGAGAGAGACCAGAGCAGGACAACTGGACGTGAGCACTGCAGACTCCTGGAAGTCCAAAATGCCAGCCCGGACATACCTCCCTTCCCTCACAAGCTGCGGTGTTGTCCGCCTGCGGTTTCCTCTGACTGCCCACCGACACCAAGCTCCCTGAGCCGCATTCCTAGACACTCTCCTCTCCCGTCGCCCACACATGTCACCCATCAACTCTCGAGAATTCCATTCCTCGACCTCCTTGAACCAGATTCACTTTTCTTCACCCCTACCAATGCTTCCCTTTTGAGCTGACGGCCATTTCTCCTGGAACACCAGAACACATTTTTTTCCCCAAACTGTTCTCTTTGGTTCCTTTCTTGGCCTTGGAGATTCTTCTCCACGTTGTTGTTAATCTGCTCTTTCTACTCACACCTGATCATACCCCCTGTGGCTCAATACCCTTCAGTGGCAAGACCTGGACTGACTCACAAGACATAGGACACCCCTCACCCTCTGACCAGCAGACCCGCCCAGGCCCGTCACCTCCCTGGCCCATGTCGTCCTGTCTCCTGCCTTTTACCCGCACTGCCTATGATCCTGGGACATCCATGCCAGAAACAAAACAATCTGGTCCCAGTGGCTTCCTCAGTTTTGCTTTACTTATAAACTGCTTGCCTTTGTCTTCCTCCAAAAGAATAAATTATGTTTTTAAAACGTTACTTGACCTGGCTTCCCATCCAAAATCTCATGCAAAGACCCAAATTGTAACAAAATCAGTTCAGCCCCAACACTGTGAAAACTCATCGAGTCACCTGTGCTCCTCAGGAGAGAACAGTCCCCTCACAGAACGTGGCTGAGCCTAGCAGCAGTAGAGCAGGGCAGGACAGGAAGCGTGTAAAGAGGTTTCTATCCATAAGCACCCCCATTGATCACCCTCAAAACACAACCCCCCTACTGCATACTCTCAAATGTAAAGAAGTTGTCTATGCTCACAACGGATTTTTCGGACAGTGAAATTGTGTATGTGCGCGTCTGTGTGATAAAGATCACCTCTCACCTATAATCCTAAATAATGCCCCTGGCTTAAAATATGCCCCTCAACATTTCACTGCCTGTAAGATGTTTTTTATCCTTCAAGACCATACAATGTGTTACTATAGCATTTTTACATTTGTCTGCAAGAGAATTCATGTATACGTACATTTGTCCATGGGTCGTTATTTCTCTACCTCACAACTTTGACTTTCTCCCCCTGCACTCCCATCCAGCTACCGAAAAGCCCCTGTAATGTGCTCTTGCCCTTGGCATGAAGACAAATCACTTTAGCCCAGCTGACCAAAGCTTGCATGGATTCGTCCCTTCCTGTTTCTCAACCGTCCCTTGAAGTGATCAGACCGGTGCACCAGGAAGGCCTCATACACAGGAGACTTTAGCACCCAGGAAAGAACTCATCCCAGATCATGGAGAAAATGATGATCATTTGCTATATTGTTTTGCACACATATTGTATCACTTATTTACATATTTAAGCTGTTCAGAAAAATCTCCATAGATTGTCACTTCACACTGTGCATTCAACAGAATCCCAGATAGATGGAAAGGTAAATCTTGAGGTTGAATGTGAGTTTATTTATAAATGAGAAAGTATTTTCAAAGATTTTTAAGATAAATTAACATTTAATCTGAAGATAGGGAAGAATTTAGAGCCAAAGAAGACAACACAAGAGTGACAATTAATTAATTTGATTAGAGATAGCAGTTTTTCATCCTATTGTCAACATCAGAGGCAAAATCAAAGGACCAAAACACATTGGGTGAATATTTGCAATATGTTTGATAAAGAATTTATGCTTGAAATATACAAGAACTCACATATCTCAATGGGTAATGTACCCACAGCCCTTTGGAACACTGTCCAGCATTTTAAGTGCTCTGTAATAATGTAAGTTCTTTATTACTTGTTTATTATTGTTAATATTTGTTATGTGTTACAAAATTGTTAATATTTGTTACTATTGGTTAGTATTGTTACTATTGTTAATAGTACCAGTTCTAAGATATAGGGAGAAAATACAAGGTCCAAAGGTCATAAAAATAAGGGTGAAATGCATAAAACAATGTCTATCACTTGTAATTAGTGTAATTAGTGATCCCTAAATACTTAATTGATACAATTTTTGTCTATCAATTTATTAAAGATTTTAAAATAAAAATCAGATCTATCAAAGACTCTTCACTTTATGGTCATAATTAACATCATTATCAAATCTTTCCTTTCTTTCCATCCTTGGAACATCTTTTCTGTTCCTGAAGGCAGATGTGGGTAAGACACTTACTCCGGATGACTGTGTGCAGGCACAAGTGTTGTGTGTCCCGTGTGGGTGGAACCTCAGATCCCACCAACAGATGGCAAGACCATCTTCCTTGGCCAAGGTTGGAGGCACATTTGTGACACAGTCACCTCCATTCAGGCTCTTTGTGGACAATGGCAGCCAGGAAACCGGCCAACCTGCTGTGGCCACAGACATGAGTGGGAGAAGCAGCCTTTCTATGTGGTTAGCTCCAGAAACAGTTGTTCTGGTTGATACTACCTATAAGGGGAATGCAATTTGGAGGCATCGTTCATGAGAACAGTTTCACAATATATAAAGAGATTTTTTTAAAGATTTTATTTATTTATTTGACAGAGAAAGAGATTACGAGTAGGCATAGAGGCAGTCAGAGAGAGAGAGGGGGAAGCAGGCTCCGTGCTGAGCAGAGAGCCTGATGCAGGGCTCCATTCCCGACCCTGGGATCATGACCTGAGCTGAAGGCAGAGGCTTTAACCCACTGAGCCACCCAGGCACCCTATATAAAGAGATTTTAAAGAATCTCAGGGGTGCCTGGCTGGCTCAGTCAGTTAAGCATCTGCGTTCAGCTCAGATCATGATCTCAAGATCCTGGGATCCAAGCCCCACATCAGGCTCTCCGCTCACAGGTGACTCTGCTTCTTCCTCTCCCTCTGTGATCTCTCTCACTTTCACACTTTCTCAAATAAATAAATAAAATCTTTAAAAAAAAAAAAAAAGGAATCTCAGATTTGGATTGACTGGTTCCCACTCATTCACTTGTTCATTAGGCAAATGTTTTCTAGGCTTATGATGTGTCTGTACACTTCGCAGGCACAGAGAAAACAGAATAGACAGGTACCCGCACAGGACCACAAAGCAATTCCCTCCCAAATAATTAGAAGCATAATAAATAAGTACACAAACACGCAAAATACATGTTTTTCTCTATGATATTGATCAGTTAGATACAAGGCAGATAGTCAAGAAAAGAAGAATGTTAAAAATTATTCAAGCAATTGGGTAAAATGTTCAGTTTATTTATAATTTTAAAATAATATTCAGAGGCATAACAAGTGCTAATTGTATAATAATCAGTGAAGAGAGCAAAGTGTATTTAAAGTATAGCATAGTCCAAATTTTATAAAGTGTATGCTTATATTTAAAAAAGATAAAATTATACACCAAATTACTTAAATTGATTATCTCTGGATAGAAGGGAAAAATGATTTTAATTTTCTTTGTATTTTTTGTATACAAAAATCTAATAATGGACTTGCTGTATTTTTAATAAAAATTTAAAAAATGAAAGTCATTTAAAATATTTTCTACCAATTCACAAGCTCTCATGAGGATGAATTAAATTATATTTTTAGACCGCTTACAATTTATGCATAACAACTACAGCATTATTAAAACAAAACGCAGACCTAACTCCAAAAGAAACAGAAGGATAAAAAATAAATTGCAGCCTGATCCAAAATGATAAAACTGTTTAGGAAAAAGTATTTCCAGTGGCTGAGCACCCTAAGAAATAGATTGGTTTTAGTCCGGTAGGATTCTAATAGGCAATTAACATATAAATTTGCATAATAATAGCCAAATCTCAGCCAATTCCCAATTTTACAACTGAGAGCACTGAGAACACAGAGACATAAGTATTGTTTGTTATAACCATAGTGGAATCCGTGCTCTGAGACCCCAGGGATAAAAGCAAGTGGAGGCCCCGTTATCCATTGTTGGTGAAGTTCCGCTGCTCGTCACACCGGAAGTGGGGGAGGGCCACGTCTGGGTTTGTTCCGGACCTTGGATTATATGAATATATCATATTGTATATACTATATCATAATGATAATAATTAATGATTATAATAGTACTATAATGCATAATGTTATGTTCTGTGTTGTATAATAATGTATATAAAATATGTATACTGAATATATATACTGTCTTTATTTATTTCCCATCCTCAATAATAAATCTTGCTCTTTATCTGACTCATGGTTTTTACAATACCTCTTGTTAGGAGCATCAGAATGGAGAATGTGGAGGGCCTGTGCCAGCTTGTAATCATATGAAATACACCGATTTATGCAAGCCTTTAGAGAAATTTCCCACCTATCTTAATCCTTATATTGTTTCAGTTAAGAGGCTCATTACTGCTACTTCTTTTTCTTAAATAAAGAAATTTAGGCAACTTTCTGCTTTTGTACACAATTTAGTCAAAAAGCCATTTGATGGGTCAAGTAAGGCTGGCTTCCGTTTGGAGCAGAGTTGCTGGTCCCGCACCGTTAGGAGCATGACACAGAGGACACCTGCACGGAGGAGGGGTGGGAGACAGCGTGGGGCGGAGGCACCCGCAGGGAGAAGAGGGAATGGAGAGCGGAGGCTCCGGCAGGGTGGAGGAGGAGGGTGAGGGAGGGAGTCGGGGGAGGAGGTATGTGCAGAGAAGAGGTGGGGGGTGGGAGGGAATGGACGGGGGAGACCCCTGCATGGGCCTCCTGTGTTGATTTCATCTCAGGAAGAATGGTCAAGATAGGAACATACTGAGATCATGGGACACAGGTTCCTCACTGTCAGAGAAGCGATTTACAAATACAAATAGAGAAGGAGCTTGGTTTTCAATTCATAAAGGAAATTATAAGGGAAAATGGATTCTCTTGTTTTTTAGAATTTTATTTATTTATTTAAGAGAGAGAGAAAGAACAAGCAGTGGGGAGGGGAAGAGGGAGAGTTAGAAGCAGACTCCCCACGGAGCTGGAAGCCCAATGTGGGTCTTGATCCCAAGACCTGGAGATAATGACCTGAGCCAAAGGCAAAGGCTTAACTGTCTGAGTATCTATTAACACTTCTGGCAAACTTTGTGACTGAGCCATACATTTCATCTTCTTTCCCTTCTGCATCACCACTGAAGAACACATAAAGTTCTAGAAAGCATATCTCCCCATGAGAGACACGGTGAATGGGAAAGGCACATCAAGTGAGTAAATATTCTGAAATAAAAGTAGGGGGCACTGAGCTTTTGAGGAGAGAAGAGAAAACTATAGTCAAATTCCTTCAGTGGCAAAAGAAGAGACAGAGAAGTGCCCAGACACTGGTCTGAAAACAAAAAGGGAAAACAAAACTCATTAGAACCAAGGGGACCCCACGAATGGATCTCTTCCCAGCTTTCTGGATCTGAGCAACCACGGGTGTGTCCCTGAGTAAGATGCGGAGGATGCTTCACAGGGACAGCTAATGAACCCCAACAGAGGGGAAACCTCTCCAAGTGGTATTTGGATACTGGAAATAGAAAAATCTCTGTCATCATGCATGCCAGTGAATCTAGTCACCACTTCCATGTCTCACTGTTGACAAGGAGTCATCATGCAGAGAACGCCACCTCTTAACAAAGCTTCTAGCATGAAAGAGAGAGGTTGTAAGAGGGGGTGATGTCAGAGGAAACACGAGGAACAAGGAACAGATAGCCTTCAAAGCAAGACAGAATAGTAAAGATAAGGCTATAATAAACGTCCTGAATAAAACACAATGGCATTTTATCCATAAACAAGAACAGGATGCCATGAAAAAGGACCAACCAGACAAGAGAAGACTCTTGAAAAGTAAAGAGTCAAAGCAGAAATATCATATCAATAGAAAGTTAAGAGAGAAATTACAGAATGACCTTTAGTAAGCAGGAAAAAATTACAAAAAAAAAGAGAGAGAGAGAGAGAATTGGATGAGTGAATGAAATGTGAAGGGTGGTACACATGTCCAACATGGGATCACTGGGGTTTCAAAAGATGAAAAAAAAACAACAAAAAAAAAAAACAAAACCAAAAACCTTCCTGTTGTTCGGAAAAGTTCTATGAGCCTAGCATATTGAACAAAAAGAACCACAGAAAAGTCAATCTCATTACTTCAGGCAATAAAGGGTGATCTGAAAGACATGTAAATCAGAAGTTGATTTAAACATTAGCTCATATTTGAGACGCCTGGGGGGCTTAGTTAAGTGGCTGCCCCCTCCCCGCTCAGGTCATGATCAAGGCCCACATGGGACTCCCTGCTCAGCGGGGAGCCTGCTTCTCCCTCTGCGCCTGCCCCTCCCCCTGCTTGCATCTGTCTCTCTCTCAGGCAAATAAATAAATAAAATCTTTAATGAAAGTCTATTTGTCAATCCCAATACAAACATATCTTACTACAGTCTTTAGATTAAAATCTATTTTGTCTGATACAAAAATTTAAATAAAAATTAGCTCAGATTTAAAGGGTAAGAAATAAAAGATCATTTTCTTTTCACCAGCATTAGAAGCTTGAATACACTTTAAATATTCGGTGATTTTTCAATCCGGAATTCTATACTTACCCAACGTTCATAGGTTAAGTGCAGTTATTTGACACTGAAAACAAATAAAATGCAAAGGCACGGCTCCTACTAGCCACTGAAACCTGAGGGCAACAGACAGAGGGAGTAGAACATGAGGGCAGGGTGGAGGCTGAGAGCACAGAGGGCAGGCTGTGGGTGCCACAGCCACATGCCTTCCTGGTCAGGGTCATCAAAGACAGGGGGCACCTGACCCGCCCCAGAGTGAGGGCTGCCCTAGCCCCAGCCTATTCCCTGCCCCAGAGAAATCAAGAACCAAGAAACAGAGAGCCTAGGGCCCGGGACATAGGTCATTCTCCAGCGGCGTGCAATGAAGAGGGGCCTCTGGTTTGGTGTCCTGCCACAGACCGAGAAAGCAGGTATGAACTCCTAGTATAGAAACACAGAGATCAGTATCTTAACACAAAAATTACGAACTTAGAAATGACTGTATTTGTGGACTAAGAAAGGGGGACGCGCAGGGAGTGGCAGGAAGGTGTTGCATTTTGCTTTCGGCTTTCGTTTGTCTCTCTTACCATCCAATTTTTGAAATGTCATATTTACCATTTGGGTAAAAAAGGAAAAAAAAATAATTTAAATGAATCTAGAAAAATAAATTCCAATGTAACTTGCCACATGAGTAGATCAAAGGAGGAATGAGTTGTTCCCTTACCTTAGACACAGGATAAAAGCCAACAGCCATTGATCAAGAGACAAACGAACCTTAACGAACCAGGAATGGAGGGACTTTCTTTGACATGAGCAAGCGTCTGCTAAAAAACGAAAACAAACATCATGCTTTGTGTGCTGCATTAGAAGTATTCTATTTAAAATTAGGATTAACATCAGGTGGCCAGTCTCTAATTATGAGAAAAAAAAAAAAAACAAAACTAAAAGATGATGCAAATGAATGCGGAGAACTGTCTCATTCCTAGAGGAGGAGACCGAGTGTTGTAGCCATGTCAATTTTTCCCACATTTGCCTGCAAATTAAAAACAATTTCAGTTAAAAGCCCTGCAGATATCATTTTGTGAAAGCTTACACATTAATTCAGAAATTTATATGGGAAATTACAGGTGCTTTTGAAGATAAGGTAAGATGGACAAGATGGTTTTGAAGAGTCAGAACGGGTGCAGGAAGTCTCCCGGCCAATGAGAAAGGGCGTGCGGAAGGGCTGTCCTGAGACCCACGTGTCGGGAGCAGAAGGAACAGAACAGCGTCCAGTGAGGGAGGAAGCTGGGGGTGGAGGGACTGTGTTGGGAGGTAACCAGCACCACGGCCGGCGGTGGGGTGGGGGGGAACTATGCCATGAAGGCCATCAAAACCATCAACAGTCCATTTGGAAAAATAAAGTAAAATGAAATTAGTTTCCTACTTCTCACAATGCACAAATAACGCCACAGGATGAGTAACTTAATGGGGGGAAAGAACCCAAGAAGATCCTTCTCTGTCCTAGAGATTACAAAGTTTCCCTTCTACAGTTTGTCCTGACGATTTAACACAAGAACAATAAACAACCTCCAGCAATAAAAGACAAAAGCAAATGTAATGATTTCAAAACATAACACTGGTATCTTGAAAGACACTGTAAATATTTAAAATACAAGTCACAATCTGGGAGTGAGAATTTCAACACAGTAACAGGCAAGAGAGAAGTATGCCCAGGAAAAGAGGAAGTTTTAGGAATCAGGGAGTTAATGAACAGCCAGCTCATAGCAGAAATGTGAATATCGATCCTGAGACAAGATGCTCACCTTCAGGACTAGGCAGGGAAATGCACATTGAAACAGCAAGGGAGGGGGACGCCTGGGTGGCTCAGTGGGTTAAGCTGCCGCCTTTGGCTCGGTCATGATCTCAGGGTCCTGGGATCGAGCCCCACATCCGGCTCTCTGCTCAGCGGGGAGCCTGCTTCTCTCTCTGCTTCTGCCTGCCGCTCTGCCTGCTTGTGCTCTCTCTCTCTGACATATAAATAAATAAAATCTTAAAAAAAAAAAAAAAGAATGCTCTTGAAACAGCAAGGAAGAGTTCTTGTTAATGAAAGAGAGACGGGCAGAGTGGAGGCGTGGTAGAGTCATGTGTCGGCCAGAAAGTGTGAGATACAGACAGGCATCTAACTGGCTCCACGGTCGTTGGGGTGGTGTGGAGGCATCCTGAAAAATAAGGAAGTGCCTACCCCGCAGTCAAGCAGTTCTGTCTCTGGACGTGTGAGCTAGACGGTGATGGCCGGCGCTCCCCAGGGGATCCCCACAGGATTGTGTATTGGGCGCGGGTTGTAACACTCAACGGTTGGGGACAAACCAAAGGTCACCCGCTGGGGACGGAACAAGAAACATGGTACCAGTGGTGATGTAAGGACCCCCCCACCACATGCATCTCTCCGTATCAGTCCAGACACATATCAGAAACAAAATACAGAATAAAGGAGCAAAACGGACATTAGTAAATACAGCTTCATGTCTCCACAAACTAATAGCAGACACAAAACAGTACGTAATTTGGGGAATGCAGTGTATTATCTGTGAATATAAAAACACGAATAGCATATTTGTTTTCTTTCTAATGATGCTGGACTCTTAGCACAGAAGTTAGGGTTCACAGGACTCCGGGGAGGCTAACAGTGGTTTTAGCTGTATCTTTAGTATTTTAGATCTTTAAACAGGGCACAATCAAAGATTTACAAATGTCGACTGTAAGGTATAGATGGTAAGAATATGAGATTTTGTTTTTTTGTTCTTGGTAGTTATCTCAACTTTAAAAATTAAAAATTGAAAACTTCAAAACTTATAATTTTAAAAACTAAAAAAAAATAAAGTTCATTGGTAAAAGGATCTGTGATAATCAAAACAGCGTTGCAGGAGTGTGGCTTGGCCGACCCTGCCCTCCGATCTACTCTCTCTATGCATTAGACTTTTATGTGTTTGATCTTGTAGTAATCTTTAATAAAACTTCAAAGTCGTATTGGAGACTAAGATTTAAACTATGCAGCAGGCCTCCGAGAAAGAAAACTCAATTGGAGTCCCGGGGCTTTAAAATATGTTTAGCTTTGATAGTATCTCATGTTCATATGAATCCTTTCTTCCCCAGAATATTAAACACCTCAGACATGTTAGCCCAAGGGTCCCCACAGTCCCCCTGTGAGGCGGGAGATCGGCGGGTGTTGTTAGGAAGAATCCAAACAGTGAAAAATTTAGATGCTGCAAGTCAGCAGAAAGGCAGATGGAGGAACCACGATTCAGGGTCGCAACATCCAGAATATGTCACCATGTCACTTGGGTAACATGTCCTCTCTTCACTGACAGCCCCTGCTCATATTTCCTCAGCTCACGTGTCCGTGGATTTCTTCTGCAGCTCTTTCCGCTTAATTATCCGTGATGCTCTCCAGAGGGACACACCAAGAATCTTCTCGGTTTCAATATACGTCTTAACTGTGTCATCAGCGTGACGGCGCAGTGTGCTTCCTTCTGTACCTCTGACCCTTCTCTGCTCTTTCCACACTGCCATTAAATGTCCCTGAAACACACACACACGCGTGTGCGCACACACACACACGCGCACACACACTCTTTCCTTGTGTGTGCAGGTGCATTCAAACGTGTTGTAACTTTTGGTAGATTGCCACAGACAGGTATGAGACGACTGTTGGCAGGTCTGGGGTTTGGGGGTGGATGGAGCAAAGACTTGTCACATGGATGTCCTGTACACGGGGCTGGAATTCAATGGATAACGGAGCATCTTTCTTTTCACTTCGTAGTTGGTGTTTTAAGTTCCCAGCATGCGTCCCGGAGTCTTCCTCCCTGGCACTGCCTCGGAGCCATGTCCTTATTTTTCTGCTTCCATTTCAACACGAAAAATGCTCCTAGACTCCACGTTCAGCATGGGAAGCGGATGGAGAAGAAACAGGCACGCATGAAACTTATCAAAGGTACTCGGAAGGCACGGGTACACTGTGTGTACGTATGAGCTCGTCTCCCCGTGTGGGCCTCCCTGTTTGGCTAAAGGAGAGTGACAGCTGCTCCTTGGCCACAGGCCCTCGTCCTTTCAATTCCTAAAGGTCAGGCGTCATCTTAGAGAGCTGGCATCTCGCGGGAGCTGAGGGAGGCAGAACAGAGCCTCAACCCCGAGGATGCAGGGTCTCCTCCACCTGCATACCCCTTGCCCCTGACTCGGCTCAGACGCACACTGGATCCTTCATAAATATTGGGTGAGTTGGTGATTGAAGGGCCAGCACACCCCAATGAATAGAGTCCTGCAGCTTCCCAGTCATCCCAGGCGGAAGGTGCATGTGTGTGTGTGTGTGTGTGTGTGTGTGTGTGTGTGTGTGTGAGTGCGTGTGCACGTGTGTGTGCATCTGTGGACACGCTTTGCCATGTGGGTTCTTCCTCTAACAGCTGTGCTTTTAAGGGTCCCTGAGTCAAGCTGCAGGTACACAAACACAGCAGCCTGGAGAGCATTTTGGAGCTGGAGAGTGGCTCTGGACGCCTGCGTGTGCTGCCAGCCGCTGTCCTGGAGACCCACCAGCGGCAGCACGCTGCGGGGTTCTGGAGCGGCCCGGCGGGCTGGGTGAAATGAGCTCTGGGTGATCCGTGTGTCAGGCCCACAAACCACACAGAGCGCAGCGGGGGGAGGCCGCGTCACCCACCTCTCAGCCTAGTTTATTGACGTCGTTCCCAGGCATCGAGTCCCCTGCATCCTCAGCTCCCAGTGTCTCCCCCGTCTTGCTCCCCTCCTCTGTGCCACAGGGGTGCTGTCGCGGGGCAGGTAGCCTCTGCTGCACAGTGTGTGGCTTGTGCACGAACAGCCTCAAATAAGTGAGTGAGTGAGTGAGTGAAAGCCGTACTGGCTTCCTTCTGTTATGAGCGTCAGTGTGCCGATCTGCAGCAGACCATGACTCTGCCCCCACAGGGGGATCCTGCTCAGGGGCCCTCCAGCTGCCCATGCACCAGGGCTTGAGGGCCAGGACCCTGTGTGTCCACAGGTTGATTCGTCTTTGATGTGAGGGGCAGGTGCCTTCATAGAATATGTTCCCTTTAGAGGCGAACGCCACCTGGCAGAGAAGAGCATGCCTTCCATTCATTGTTGAAACATAAGGGACGTGAACCAGACACTGTTGGGGAGGGGGGATTGTCAGCCGCCATGCCACTTGCGTCCTGTGGGGCGGGTTGACTCTAGCCCGAGAGCTGCGGGCTGCTGAAGTGGTGTGTCCTGGGGCGCTATTAGCACTCAGAGTGTGTGCATGCGTGCACGTGTGTGCACACGTATGTGAGTGTGCATGCACATGTGTGAGTGTGCGCATACGTGTGTGAGCGTGCATGCATGTGTGAGTATGTGTGCACACGTATGTGAGTGTGCATGCACATGTATGAGTGTGCATACGTGTATGAGTGTGCACGCACAGAGGAGCTGGGGTGAGGGCCATCAGTCATCCGTGTGAGACACAGACAGACGAACATGGACACACATCCTCATCGGTCGTCCCAGGAACTCTGCTGGTGAGTGAGGCTGGGGCACTGAGTTCGGCCTCGTCTAAGGAGAAGGCAGGGTTGGCCCCTCGCTGGACGCCGTGGAGGAGGATGCTGAGTGTGCAGGAGTGGGACAACCAATATGTGCTGGGGCAGCCGAACAGGGGGAGAAAGAATGACCTCGAACTCACATATGCTCATCCACCCAGGAGCCCAGAAAGGCTCTGAGGTTGTTAGATGAAACCACGGGGTGTGGACTTCACATGTTCTAAGGGCTCAGCTCCTGGCCATGGCTGTATGCCCGGCATTTTCCATGCTCTCCCTTGGGTATAACTACCCCAGGAATCCTGCGAGAAATTGTGCCAGACGGGGCAGGGCAGACGTTGCCAAGTTGACAAATGCCAAACCTCAGCTTGTTTCTTCTCCCTGTCAGTCCACGGGGTCCCTTCCAGCCCCTTGCCAGAGCCAATTCCTCCTCGTGTCAGACAAACACAGAGAGCTGCTCGAATACGGTGCAGTTCCATCTGGACACCTGCTTTCCTGGTCACAATAGCAGGGGGAGAGGACACAGAGAGTCACAAATAACATGTTATCACTTCCCAAACAGTGATGCAGACATTGGCCAAAGTCCGCATTCTCCCCCTCTGTAGGGTTGCAGGGGGAACAGAGAACTGGATGTCCTGGCAAGGACCAGTAATGGGTCCCAGCATTGTGGATTATCTGTACGTTTTAGGGGAATGTGAGCTTTGTTCTTATGCACACATACCCAGGTGTCCCCAGGCTTCTAAAGCAGATCCTTATGTCCCAGAACTCTGCTTTTGACACATCATGCAAGTGCAGCTGGCTTTTTACTTGACCTGGCAGCATAGGGCACAGCTGTCCCCCCTCCTTCCTTAGGCAGTCCTTCTTGGGTCCAGAACTCTGTCATTTCTTGGTCATCCTTTCCTGCTCAGCGTCCTTTACTGGTTCTTCCTTGTCCCCTCTGACTTAGAATGCTTGAGTTCTCCATGTTCTGCAATTCTTCTGCATTCTTGACTGCACATCCAGTCCAGTGGACTTTGTTATTATCCACACACAGATAACTGGAAGACTTGTCTCTAACATGGATATCTACACAAAAGCCTCTACATGGCCATTCCTCTTGGATGTTGGATAGGCAATTTGATATGGACGACACCAAACACCCAATCTTCATTATCCCCCACCTGCAGCTGGCTCACCCCTCCATCTTTCCTGTTGCAGTGAGAGACAACTCTTTGCAAATGGTTTAAGTCAAATGTTTCAGAGTCAGTTTTGATCTTTCTCACTCCTCTTCTGTCATTCAGAAAAATCCTGAGAACTCTACCTTCATAATGCATCTAGGAGATGACCACTTTTTAAAAAATTTTTGATGCAATGTTCAATGATTCGTCAGCTGTGTATCATACCCAGTGCTCATCACATCGCATGCTCTCTTTAATACCCATCACCCAGTTACCCCATCATCCCACCCCCTCCCTTTTGCAACCCTCAATTTGTCTCCTGGAGTCCAAAGTCTCTCATGATTTATCTCCCTCTCTGATTTCTTCCTATTCATTTTCCCTCCCTGCCCTATGGTCCTCCATGCTATTCCTTATATTCCACATGTGAGTGACACCATATGATAGCTGCCTTTCTCTGATTGACTTATTTCACTTTACATAATCCCTCAAGTTCCGTTCATGTCAGTGCAGATGGTGGGTAATCATCCTTTCTGATAGCTGAGTAATATCCCCTTATATATATGTACCACATCTTCTTTATCTGCTCATCTGTCAAAGGACATCTGGGCTCTTTACACAGTTGGCTGTTGTGGACATTGCTGTTATAAACATTGGGGGGCAGGTTCAGATCACAACCTTTGTATCCTTTGGGTAAATACACAGTAGTACAGTTGCTGGGTCATAGGGTAGCTCCATTTTTAACTTCTTGAGGAACATCCATACTGTTTTCCAGAGTGGCTGCACAAGCTTGCATTTCTACCAGCAGATTAAGAGGGTTCTCCTTTCTCCACATCCTCACCAACATTAGTTGTTTCCTCTCTTGTTAATTTTTGCCTCTCTGACTGGCATGAGGTGGTCTCTCATTGTGGTTTTGAGTTGTATTTCCAAGATGCCAAATGATATTGATCATTTTTTCCATAGTGTCTGCTAGCCATTTGGATGTCTTCTTTGGAGAAATGTCCATTCATGTCTTCTGTCCATTTCTTGACTGGATTCTTTATTTTATTGGATCTGGAGTTTGATAAGTTCTTTATAGATCTTGGATACTAGCCCCTGGGATGTTCTTTCACAAAATACACAAAACATTTATGCACTCATCTCCTTAGGTCTTTTGTTATTGATTTCTAAAGTAATTCTATTTTGGCCAGAGAACTTCTTTGCAGGACTTGAATCTTTTTTTTTTTTTTTTAAAGATTTTATTTATTTGTCAGAGAGAGAGAGGGAGAGAGCGAGCACAGGCAGACGGAATGGCAGCAGAGGCAGAGGGAGAAGCAGGCTCCCTGCTGAGCAAGGAGCCCGATGTAGGACTCGATCCCAGGACGCTGGGATCATGACCTGAGCCGAAGGCAGCAGCTTAACCAACTGAGCCACCCAGGCGTCCCAGGACTTGAATCTTTTTCAGTTTACTGAGACTTGTTTTATGACCCAGAATATGATCCATGTTAGTAAATGTCCCACGTGCATATGAAAAGGATATACATTCACTGTTTTTGGAGGGAGTGGTCTATAAATACCAATAACATCAAATTGGTTGACAGTTTAGTTCAAAACTTTGGTATCTTAACTGTATCAGTTATTGAGAAAAGGCTACTAGAATTCCTAAGAGTAACTGTGGATGTTTCCATTTTTCTTAAAGGTCTTATGGTTCTTGTCTTTATGAAATGAACTTCTTTATGCCTTTTAACATTCTCTACTCCAAATTTACTCTGTATGATATCGACATAGACACTTCAGGCATCTTTTGATTGGTGTTATCCTTGTATACATTCTTCCAACTTACTTATCTGTATCTTCTTACATAAAGTATTTCTTATAGATAACAGAGTTGAGTCTTGCTTTTTTAATCCAGTCTGACAATCTGTCTTTTCAGAAGGATGTTTACACCATTCATATTCAACAAAATCACAGATGTAATTACATTTAATCTGTTATCTTCCTATCCATTTTCTATTTCTCCCACCTGCTCTTTGTTCCCTTTCCCCTCATTATCTTTTAAATTAATTAATTAATTCTTTTAAATTAATTTTAAAAAAGACTTTATTTATTTATTTGACAGAGAGAGAGAGATCACAAGTAGGCAGAGAGGCAAACAGAGAGAGGGGGAAGCAGGCTCCCTGCTGAACAGAGAACCCAATGTGGGACTCAATCCCAGGACCCTGAGATCATGACCTGAGCAGAAGGCAGAGACTTTAACCCACTGAGCCACCCAATTGAGTACTTTTATTTGATTATTTGATTCTATTTTATCTCTTCATTAGCTATAATTAATCATGTTAGTAGTATGAGTCTTTAATCATAACTTTCTTCAAGCAATAGTCTACCATTTCAAGTATTGTGCAAAAAACTTACAATGGCATGAACTGTCACTCCTTTCCTGCAAATTGGTGTTGTTATTGATATACATTTTATTTTTCTTTTTCTTTTATTTACTTTTTTTTTTTTTGAGACAGAGAGAGAGAAAGAAAGCAAGCATGAGTGAGGGGAGGGACAGAGAAAGAGGGAAAGCAAGAATCTTAAGGAGGTTCAATGCCAAGCACAGAATGTGAAACATGGCTTGATCTCACTACTCTGAGATCATGACCTGAGCCAAAATCAAGAGTTGGACACATGATGACACTAGATGGACTGAGCCATCTAGACATCTCACATATGTTTTACTTTTACATGCTATTACCCCCACACTACATTGTTATCATATTTATTTTAAGAATAAATCATCTTTTAAAGAAATTTAAGATTTTATTTTATTTTTTTTAAGTTTATTTATTTATTTTTGATTATCCCTCCACCCAACTTGGAGCTCAAACTCATAACTTCTAGATCAAGCATTGCATGCCCTTCTGAATGAGCCAGACAGGCACCCCTTTTATAGCAATTTAAGTAAAAATAAAACTGCTTTATACTTTCAGCCCGAAGTTACCATTTTTGGTGCTCTTTTTGCTTTTATGTAGCTCCATCTGCCATCATTTTCATTCTTCCTAAAGGAGTTTGTTGAGCATTTCTTATAGTACCTGTTTGCTAGTCATGAATGCTCTTACCTTTATGTTTGCCAAGTTCTCATTTATTTATGAAATATATTTTGTGAGATGAAGAACCATAGGTGGAGAGTTTTTCATTTCCTTTCAGATCCTGAAGAGAAGATGTTCCACTGTCTCCTTACTTGCATTATTTCTGATGAGAAATCTACTGTCAGTCTTATCTACAATTTTCCTTAGTTATTGTGTTTTATTCTCCCTCTGGTTGTTTTTAAATGTTTTATTTATCACTGGTTCTGAGAAATTGTGTTATGATGTGTCTGTGGGTGGTTTGGGTCATGTTTCTTGTGCTTGAGATTTATTGAGATACTTGACATTGTGAGATTATCATCGTCATCAAATATTGAAATCCTTTTGACATTATTTCAAATATTCTTTCTGGCCACTCTTCCTCCTGTCTTACAAAAGTCCAGTTACAAATGCAGTGAAGCTCCTGACCTGGCTGGTGAAAACAGGCACTATTTCCAGTTCTATGTGAGTACCTAGCATTCTTCCTTCAATCATTTATGATGACTCTTCTGTTCTCATGCAGTTTCCTCACCTGCGGTACTAGTACTATTTCTCCAGACCTTTCCCAGCCTACACTTAATAAAATTGAACATGTCCCCTTCCTAACCACTTCTGCCCCCTTGTTTTCCATAACCTTTATTATTTCTAACATAGTAAACTTCCTAATGATAATGATTAAATCCCCCTTATTCTTGGCTGCATCTCCATAATCTAGAATAGCACCTTACACACAGTAGATGCTCAGTAAGTATGGAAGAACTGGATAAATAAATGACTGAGTGTTTGAATGAATTGTTGAATGAATCCATGACTGGGTGAACAATTGAATGAATAATGAATAAATGAACCACTTCAGGAAAGTCTATCCATGTTCCTCCCTATGGCAATGCAAATGGATCATGTTTCAGTAAACCAATGCTCTGGTTTTATTTCTACTAAACCAATAATTCTGGTGAATTCTGCAAATACATGCAGAATCTGCCACATACACCACAGCCTTACTTTGGAACAAAGCAGGGGGTCAGAAGAAAGGTGCAGGACCTCCCAGCATTTAAGAGTAGCTGACTGGAAGGTGGCTAATTTACCTGTGGTGTGTTTTGGGGTAAAACCTAGAGGTTTCAGGGAGAACCAGCTGAGATAAAGCACTGTTGTAGGTATAATATTGGAAACAAATGTAAACTAAATGAGTGGGAAGAAAACCAGGCACAGGCTGGACCAGAAGGGGAGAGCAAGGAATTTGTTAGAATGACATAAATAAGTTCAGGCCCAAGAAAAATTCAAGAATAAGGATTAAAAACAAGAAGGAATATAGAAAAGCTAGGACCCAGGCCAATTGTGTTGATGGTGGATTCTTTTCCAGATGACCTTATTCCTGGTGATCGAAGATGTCTGTTCATCAGCCCTGGGTCTCTCAACACATCTACCATGGGTTGCCATAGAAACATTTACAGTTCTCTGGTCTTGAGTCCCCAGTTTGTATTTAAAACCAGGAGCCTTGCACACATAGGGCCAACATGTTCTTCTGGCTTCAGGATGGCTATTTGGGAGAGGAGTGTTCCAGGATCCATTTTCAGGCTTGAATGGTGATGAACCAAATTAGCTTCACATTCCTATTTAAGTTAATGAAACAGCCTGCCTGGACCTTCCTGGGTTGGGTAGAGAAAGCCAAGCACATCCTGCAAAACTAAAATAAATGATATGTTTGGCAGCAAAAATTGCTAAACATCAATCATAATTTACAAAGTAAATCTCAGAAATGCCAGCAGCTTTGGAACAGTTTTAAAAAAATGAATATTTTCCAACCCAGGAAAATATATTTTTAAAGTTATGATTGCATAGCAAGGAGTGACATTCTTGAAAGAGTAATTTTTGAAACCTTTATCACATTGTATGGGTAAAATTGAATAAAGAAAGATTAACTGCCAATGTCCACTAAGAAAAAATTCTGAAATTAAGAATCAAGTTTTAGAGTATTTTTTGAAAAGATGCTCTTCTCTTGGTCTAAATATTTTTTTTTTTATCCTTTCAAAACAGAGGTCAACATAGTCATTTATTGAACCTGAGTCTGATGTGAAATTCAAAATGAATTGAGACACTCCAAGACAATGCCATTATTTGTGAGTACTAATGATCTTGGTGAATTTGGAATATCTTACACGAAACCAATTACCGGCTTTGATATCAAAAAGAACATCTGAGTACTTTGATCTATTTCTCTCTGTTCTTCCCAGATGTAAATCTTCACAGCAATGTGGGGTCTGCAGACAGACGACATATATTTATGGCTCCTTCGGCACGTCATTCTTCCTGAAATGTCAGCGCCCTCCAAAGGGGTACAAAATGCCTCCACAGTGTCTTCTTGAACTCAGACTCAAATGTGTTTTTAAGTGTCAGGTGCTTTGCAGGGTCACCTGCACAGTAACCAGCAATAACACGGCTTCATGCCCTTTGAACACTTGCTTAGGGAACCCGTGGACTCTGATAGATCACAGAGTCTAACTGGAGCAGGACACTCCAGAGAACATCACTGAGGTCATCAGTGTGTCGCCTCAGTCACATCGGGAAGGGGAGGGTTACAGAGCTGATAGAATTTGGGAACATTGACTTTCTTGGGCCACACTTATTTTATCTGTTTCTCTTTGTCTTTTTCATGAAAGTTCATTCCAGAATAATCTGGATTCACCAGATGGGCATTTAGGATTTATGTTAACTATTTGTCATCCCTAACTGTTTATGCTGAAATGTGGGATTCTCGAATGCTTCATAGAATTGGCTATGGACCCTGATTGTTATAATTGGAAGTAGAATTGGAACAATCACTCCTTTAAAATTGAAGTGGCTGGCAGTGCATGAAAATTATAAGCACACGATCTGCTTGCCTTATTGAGTGTACAGTGAAGAGTTACTCAAACTTTTTAATGGAATGTGATGATTTACATAAATATATGAAGGGGAGTTTTACAAATGGTAGCTATTTGGTTGGTACTGGGGGAGGTTTTTAAGGTATGAACATATAGATTTTTTTTTAATAGATGAAGGTTTTTAAAGTATGAACATATAGATCCACACTCAGAAAAGAGGCAAAAGTGCTGTTTACAAACTCAGTGACTAAAAACTGAATATCTAGATTAAAAATGAAATGTTTACATTCCGCCCCTCCCTGAAGGAAATACAGGTTTATAAATAGACAGGTGGAGGGCAGAGTAGGAGACTAGTGTGAGAACAGAGCTGCCAAGTGCCTAACCACTCTTGTCTTTGTGGTCGTGGCAACACACTTGAGCCTGGGGCAACACACTTGATCCTGGGCAGGGGCCTTCCAGAATATAGGCTGCACCTGTGGTCAGCTCAGAGCAGATAGGTGGGCAAGGGAGAGATCCATGCCATTTCCTTTCCTTGGTTCATCTTCTCCCTTGAACCAGCTCTTTCTTGAATAAACGTGTGTGTGTGCACGCACACACACACACACACCAAAAAACACTGTCGTCCAAAGGGGTTTATTTCTGGTTACACAGCAACATAACTTTAGAGATGACATCTCCTTTACTCAGGCCAGCCTCATTACTCCCTTCAAAGTCCTGGACTCTTCCCTGGAGAGCACTGACCTGTGGGCAGGTGTCCTGCACTTACCCAGTGGTGACATGCCACCACGGAGAAATTGTGTTCTATGCAAACTGGATGGGCTCACTGTTCAAAGCAATTCAGTAATGGGTACTTCTGCACAGTGGGAAGTCGTTCAAGGTCATTTTTCCTTTATCATATTTGCACATATGGGAGAAATTTCAGAGTCTACAGGATTCAGAGTCTGAAAATTCAGAAGAACGCTAGAAAATTTCATATTTGATTAAACCTTAACTTTCTCTTCCCCACCTCATTTTTGGCACTAGGATTTCTATCTATCTATCTATCTATCTATCTATCTGTCTGTCTATTTACAATTGAATTATAATTGACCTACAATATCTTATTAGTTCCAGGGCACATCACAGCAATTGAATATTTTTATAAATTACAGAATGATCCCCATAATGACTCTAGATGTGCATTACATCCCCATGACCTATTTATTTTACAACTGGAAGTATGTACCTTTTAATCCCAGCAATTAGGCTTTTTAAACTTGAAAATGAGACCTTCCTTTTCTTCTTTTCAAAACTTCTCTCATGAATTTCCATGCCATTGATGCGGTTAGTCTTGACACAACTCTCAAATGTCAGACCTTTGCTCTACCTCTGAATTTGCATTCCCTTTTCTCATTTTTTCAAACAGCACTGTCCCCCACTCCCTGATCTGCAGCAAAGGCTTCCAGCTCCCCCTGCCCTCTGGCAACTCCACCAGGCCTGCAGAGTGCTGCAGGAAGTGGTGATTTCCGAAAACAGCTCCACCTTTGTTTTCCTGATTTCCACTCAAAACTTAACAACGCTGCTCTTCTCAGAACTTCTCCCACCAGAGGTAGACATCTCCTACCTCACTGGGGCACCTCAGACTGGCAGGATCTCAGGAAGGCGAGTCGCTCGCAGGATCCAGAAAAGGGAGCTCCGTGAAGGTGCAGGGGAACACGCAGGGTGGGAACATGGGGGCCCCCATGTTGATGATCTGGTTATCTTACTGGAAAGTAAGATAAATCCTCCAATGGATTTGGGGGAAACATATACTAAATTATTATCCCCATGAGCATTTACAGAGAAATAGAAGGAAATGTAAGTCAGAAAAATAAGTGAAAATTTCCATTTGAAAGTTTATAGGTAAAAGGACTGTCGGCTTGAAATTCAGTGTTTTAATTTATTGTACCATAAATACTGGTTAAAACCTGCTCTTACAAATTTCCAACCTGAGGCTTAGCTGAGTTTGGAAGAGGACAGTGATGCGATCAGGTGTCACCTTTCCTCAGAAATGACTCAGACAAGCCCAGAAAGCAGAACAAGCTGGTCTAAGAGGGGTAGAAGGAGGGTGTATGGGAGAGGAGCCACGTTCCTTCCAGAGCTGTCCAGGTGTGGCTGGAGCAGGTGAGGGCGATATTCTGCAGAACGTAACTGGAGGGCTTGGGAAAGCTCACATCACTGAGCTAGGACAGCACATTCCACACCTGGAGCCACAGCCCCCATTTGTTCTTGATCTTGAAACTCAAGGGCCACCATGGTTTTCCACAGTTACTGTGGCTCCCTGGACATACTTGTCCTTGCACACTTTCCCTGCAAGAGGTGGGGGGCGCAGAAAATAGAAGTCTTTGGAAGTTAATAAGGAAATGTAAGTTCCAAAGCCAAAGGATTCTGAATTGTATGAGAGTCCCTCAGCAATGTTCTGCCATTTTCTGCAGAGAATTCCCATATATCATAGGAATGGTGGTGGCCTCAGTCCTCTGGGACCTCAGTGGAACCAAGGAATTGTTTAGGCAAGCAGACAGTGATGGACTGCTTTCTCCTGGGCCATCAAGGAAATTCGATGCACAAGGAAGCTACAGGTCAAATAACTTGTGTCTTGAGATTATTAGTAGGCTTCTCCTTCCCAACTGAGTTTTGGGAGGTGGGTGGATGAGAAAAGGCTATTTGATCTGATAAACTCAAATCGTATTTCTGATCTCCAGACCCACACTGCCCAGAAACTCACTCATTTCATTTCTAAGCCAATTAGATTCCCATCATTACCATAATAAATCACCAAAGATTGAACAGATTAAAACAACACAAATCCATCATCCCATAGTTCTGTAGGTCAGGAGTCCGCCAGCGGTCCCACTGGGCTGCAGCCAAGGTGTCCACGGCTGGCCTTTTTTGCTGGGAGCTCCAGGGAGAATCCATTTCCTGGTCTTCTCGGCTTTTGGGGGTATGTTGGTTGGTGGCAGAACTCAGTGTCTTGAGACTGTGGGACTCAAGTCCCCAACTTCATGCTAGCCGTCACCAGAAGGCCATCCCCACCTTCCTGAGGCCATTCCCAGTTTTCAACCCCTGGCTCACGGCACACTCCTCCTTTCTCGAGGCCAGCAGTGGGGGCTGAGCCCTGCTCGCGATGCGTCTCTCTGGCTTCTCTGCTTTTGAGCGTTTTGTGATCAGATTTCATCCACTCGACTAACTCAAAACAATGTCCCATCTCAAGACCCATAACCTTAATCTCATCTGAGAAATTTCTTTTGCCAAGTAAGGTAACGTACTCTCAGGTTCCGGGGATTAGCCTGTGGACATCTTTGGGGGCCATTATCCTCCCTACTATACTAAGAATGTAATAACATAAACAAGATTAGAAGGCTAATGTTAATGCTGTGTACCAGAAGTAAGTGAATTTATACTAATTGAAAATATTCTTACATACTAACATATCTTCTAAAGACTTTACCGAGAAGGGTCATTAAATTTTGGTTTAATTATTGAAATTAACTTTTTAAAACAGACTTTCGATAATTTGCTCTTTTTCCTAATTCTGACTGACCTCCAAAATTCACTGACAATAGGTGTAGCTCACAGTCAGGGCGTTAGCTTGTGATGTCCTGAGGCCCTGTTCAGCTATGATCCTCAATACTTTCCACTAATGGGTGCTGCCATATTCCCAATCTCTTCATTTTCTTCAAAGTGTTTATTTTCTGTCTGTCTTCCTCCCCCAAAATGATGAGGGCAGATATCATGCATGTTTTATCAATAAGCACCCAAATCTAATGCACTGTGTCTAGAGAAAAGTAGATTCTTAAATTTATATGTAATTTAATTATATATATAATTAAATTATTATAATATATAATATAA